>NW_026927698.1:0-31395 GCF_032062105.1 Saccostrea cuccullata | reverse complement strand
AAGTCCAAACATATATTTATTATTAATATTTTTTTTCATCCTTTACAATTTTATTTTTCCGTTAATATATGCTGAATATTGAGTATACTTTATATATACGTGTGACTAAATATCCTAATTAAGAAACCTTGAGGAGAACCGAAGACTCATATTGTCATAAATAAAGAATTCATGAAATGTCAGTTATTTTCTGTGA
The DNA here is from genome assembly GCF_032062105.1 of Saccostrea cuccullata. Lineage (NCBI taxonomy): Eukaryota > Metazoa > Mollusca > Bivalvia > Ostreida > Ostreidae > Saccostrea > Saccostrea cuccullata. The sequence goes on along the minus strand of NW_026927698.1, from coordinate 31,199 downwards.
CAAACGTTTGAAAGATAAGTTAATTTACATTTTAAGAACGTCGGGTACGGAATCTCCGCACAGGTGTTCGCGAGGCTATCTTTATTGGAAAATGTCGAGACTGCTTATGTCAGAAAAAAGACAACAGGGCCGCTATAATCCTTAACACTTATTGCTCGTTATTGAATTGGCACGTCAATAGTAGCAAGCAAGAGTCCACATTTTACTCGCCGACAGATAGTCCTCGATGAATTATCTTCAGATCTTAAATTCACAAGAAAAACTTCGAGGCGGGGCTACCATTTGGTCAATCCTTTTATAGGCACAGTATGACCGCACCGTTCCTTGCCATCGTAAACTAGAATTAGAATTTAAATTCATTGTAAAAAAAAATCTTCTGTTGAATGCTTCGTTTGCTACATGTGTAGGTATCAATGGGATTCAACTGCTTGCAATTTTCATACCCTTCCAAAAATGTTTTGCAAAATTATTTTTAGAAAATAAAGAAGAAAAAACATATAACATATTTGTCAATCATGGTACCTGTGACTACATGTAAACAAAGGTACATGTACATTGTAGACATGTATTACATGTATGTGTCGCAAGTGTTTCCTTGCAATTCTCTCATTCATGCATTTAAACCTATATATTTCTGAATAACAGTCAATCGGACTGATCACAAGTTTTGCCAAATAAGATCACCAAGACAGAAAAAAGGGAGATGAGTGCAAAGTTAAGAGGGAAAAGGGGGCAACGCCGGCCTTAAGAATCCGTTTGATTTTAAGAAAGAATATATATTTGTATTCAACTTTAACAATACAAATATTTTTTAATGCTGCAAATTTTTAATCCCTCAAAAAAATTCATATATAAGCTCTTTCAATGTCTTTCATTTCTTTATTACAGATGAAGTTTTATTTTGTCTAATAAATCTGTTCGTATTTCATGTTGTTGATGCAGAGAGTCGTGTCAGGACTTTTCTTTGGTAAAACATCAAGAACACAGTTTATCTGAAAGTCTAGATACACATGTACATGTAACCTTATTTTAATTTAGAACATATCTTAAGGAGGCTAGCATGTATTGTAGGTAATCTTTATACATGCAAGTATAGAATGTTTCCGATTAGAGTGATGCATTAAAAAGTAGAAGTGCAATTTAAAATATTTAGAATATCTACACTGATGATATTATATATAAGGTCAGGTTAAGGTTCCGTGTCCATTTGTCTTGATGTGACATTGTCCGTATGTTAAACCTTATCTTGGGATCACGCTAATGTCCGAAAAAGCACACCTGTAGGGCGACGTGGCCGTTCACAGCTTCAGTTGATAAGCAGATGCCGGGGCACACTAAACACACAAAAACCGTCTGACAAAGCATCCAGCATCAAAACAATAGATTGGGAGGGTAGCATTCAATTCATTATTTTTAGTCTACAAAATGCCTTAAATGGGAAAACGTTTATAAATCTGTAACAACGTTACCTTCACATGACCACGTTCTTAATAGTAACTCGCTCGGTTTATATAAGGAATCCTTGATGACCAAACTGAATTGACCTACATGTCCTCTGCTATTTTTATCAGGTTGAGTGAATAAAATTCTGTTCTGATGGTCAAATATTACTCTATACTGGTGTCAACATAGTGCGAATCTGAATAATATTATGCAGTAGGCATTTCTGACGTCCAAATATTCTGAAATAGAAATCTATTTCTGAAATCTGATCAATCCGCGTAGCGCATGCTTTATCGCCTTTTTGCATGTTATAGCTGTGCTGGCAATTAGGCGATGATTTTTGGGAATAGACATAACAGAAGTCAATGTCATTTGTACGTTTATGCCAGTCTTAAGATTGTATACATGTATGTTTGTATGCTGTGCTCATTAGAATGAATGTAGAATTTCAATTGTGTAAAGAGAATTTCATAATGATTGGTATAAGTAAAATAAAATATAATCAATTGAATCTAAACTGCATTGGTGGGTGGTGCAACTTTTTTTTTATCAATTACTTAATAAATTCATTTTAAGTTTGAATGGAGATCAATTCGCTTGAAAACATTTTTTTACGTGACGTATCCGTTCAGTTCCCCTAAAATGAATTTCAGGATGGAGCTTCAGATTTCAGCAAGACAGACTTCAAATAAAGCATAAACATGTGGTGTTGGTGTTAGATCACTGTTCTGTTCTGCAACTTATGAAGACTAGTTTCGTGAGACCTAGTGCCTACTAGAAGAATTGTAATGAGTACACAAAGAAGTGGAGCATCCCCTTGCAAAGATCATATCTATAAATCAGGGCTGCATTCAATATATGGATCCCAAAGCAAATGGCTTCACTTCCGTTTCCTCCTATTAACTAATCTGTTGCGTGAGGTCAATAATAACGTATATTTCTGATCAATTTTTATTGTTACCTACTTTGAAAATCTAAATAAATTAAATATTCCAACTTACACGTACGTCATGATTTTGAAAAAAAAAAGAATTGTAATATAAAATTTTCTAATTCATTGAAATTAAATTACAGATGTACTTGAAAATGAGCTGATTCTTGTTTTTGTCATCTTCGCTAGCCAAGGGTTTCCGATCCGATACCTACTCTAGAATGTTGTAGAGTAGATATTCGATCGGAAACACTTGGCTAGCGAAGATGTGTTTTGTTTGTTTGTTTTTTGTTTTTTTGTTTTTTGTTTTTTTTTTATTACAGTACCTCTCGAGAAATTTTCAAAAAAAGCAAAAAAAAAAAAAAAAAAAGCCAACTCTTGCCGCAATTTGTCCTATACTCGGCACTCAGGGCCATTGAAGGGGTCTTTTTGTGCCATTGCCTACTGCGACACAGTGTCAAAGTTTTTACGGTCCAATTCGTAGGAATCCAGATCCTTCAGTGGGATTCGAACCACGTTGGATTTACATTTTATTTTATTATCTCTTTTTTTCCATTTTAATTTGAACTATGAAACTTTGGAGGATTTCCGAACATGACGAATCATTGTCTGCTTTTGTAATTTGGTTTTATTGGTTTTTGTTTGTTTTATGTGTTTGTTTGCTTTGGAAAAGTGTAGTATTATTACATGTTTTCTTATACAACAGGTATGACAAAATATTAAAGCTTACCGTCGGGAAAGACGGTCCTCATTTTGAGATAACTGGTACATAGCCGTATAATGGAGGCCTTGTCCAGCTGACTGGTTATGGCGGACGGCAGGGGAAGTAACTTCGCCAGTTCATAGAACTCAGCGTTTTCTTTCTCGCGTCTTGTTCGGGCCGCCGTCTTGGATTTGCACTTCATATCATGGCAACTGTAAATAAAGATCCATATTGACAATATATTTACTGTAAAGAAAACATTTGAAAAACTACAAAGTATGTGTGTTTTAAAATTCAATACGGGAATCCTGTTTCATTTTAATTTAAATAATTATTTAAATATTATCATATTTATTTATTATTATTATTATTATTTTATTATTATTTGAATAACTTGCACAATTTATGTCATGATCATGCGCAGTTCAGTTACGTAGAGAGATGTTCAAATTCAACATATGTATCTGTCTTAATCCAGCCATAATTACCATATACATATAAATTTACATTAATTACATGACAATAAAGTCAGATGTAAATAAAATTAAGAAATATAAATTTGTTAATTATAGCTAGATCAATAGCAATAAATAAATAAAAATCCTCGGATCGTATTATAATTTCCCCTAAAATGTTATTAAATAAAGATACAACTATTTTCAACACTCTTTTTTTCAATAATCGAATTTAAGACGAAAAACAAAGTTGAATATTAAGTACAAGTGATGTAAATAAATTACAAATTCTCAAGGGATTGGTTTTTTTAAATGGTCAATTTATTTTAGAGGGAAAAAAATATACATTGTAATGTAAGCAGGTTTATAACTTTAGTGAGACTTAAATAGAACTTTTTTTTACATTTGCAATTGTTTTTCTTTTTTTTTTTCTCTAGAAGTTATATATATATAGTTTAAAAAAAACTTTGTATGTTAAAAATAACATATTGAGCAAACCTTATTATGAGTCGAGATTTTTAAAATATAAAATCAAAGATCTACATGTATATCTGATTCATTTTGTAAAAATCTGGCTGAATTTGACAAAACGATAGAAAAAAAGGATATAGGGGTGCAAAGATTTCAAGAAAGGTCCCTTCTACGAGTCGAAGGAAGAATGCGAGTCCACTTTGATATTATATAGAGAACAACATTTCGAGGATGGGTCCGGGATAAATTTTGAAATACTACACAAAACATGCACAAATATTTTTTTTTTTAAATATTGTAACAAAAACTTAAATTTAGTATGTTTTCATGTATACATTGTTAGACAAATAACGACTTATTTCTTGAAAGTCTTAATTATTTCATAAAACAATTTAAGTATGTTTCATATCATTTTAGCTACATGTTAACAACAAAGTCGTAATACTTCACGTGAACCTTATTCGTTCATCATCTCGTTTTCTCGTTTATCTTAAACCTAGCTGAGGTATACAATTCATATAAAAAAAGAAAATAAACGAATTCATTTAAATGGCAAATTAAACAAACAAACATGATATATGTCGAAGTAATTACACGTTTTAATTCACTGATCTTCTCCAATATACATCTAACCGAGACCTCTGTACACGCTCACCCCTAACCTTCAATCACGGCTATATTTACATATCAATAAATATCCCCCTCGCTCTCTTTATCTCGCCCCAGACAAAAAAATTGATTTAAGAAATAATCCCTCTATTGCTCGGAGTGTCAAATGAGTTGCCGAACATCTCTAGAGAGCTCAATTTCTATCAGTTTACTGGTAAAAATTTATCTAAACAATAGACCTATCGGATGCATCAATTTTCGCTTTCAAGTAGCCGGAGCGTTTGAAGTCGTTGACAAAGCTATTATCAGTATGTCCACAAAGGTTGGTTATTTTCGCTCCTAAGATCTCGGGTATTGTTATTTAATCACCAGATTATCTACCTTAGAGCTTGGTAGTTTACACATTTTCGGAGAGTTTTAATAAGTTTTACATACATAAACTTGTCGTCAATTTAAACGCTCTAACTCAATTTATATGGGAAATCAAATTGAAAGAGTATGCCCCTCCATCTCGACGAATATTAAAAGTACAATTTTGAAATATATAATAAAAATCCCTAATAAATATACATGTATCTACCTTGCATATCATAACTGAATTAAGTTAATTATAAAATGTTTGATTTTTAAAATGATTAAAAAAAAGTGTGGGTGTGTTTAACTAATTTAGTGTAAGGAGAGGGGGAGAAGGGAGGGGGTTTGAAGGTATGAATTTCTTTGTCATTCATAAGATATTTCTAATACATTTCAAATATTATAACAAACATTGGACTAGAGTTTCCTCATTGCTATGTCCCCCTTCATTTCAAGTGATCTTTTAGAGTGCCTCTTCAAATATCTTGTATCAGTCATTCTTCAACTCATTCGTGACCGCAGATAACCCCTGTACGACTTGTCACAGTTTTTTTAATATTTATCATTTATAGCCTTTTTATTTTCGGAATCTCTGTCTGTTTTTTCTACTTTGAGAGTTAATAACAAATAAAAAAAAATAATTTTCGGCATATTTCACAAGTACATAAAATCGTAGCTGCAGATCTGTAGCGTTATGGTTTTATAAATTGTCTCATAACGTTATGGTCAAAGACAAATATATAAAACCATAACGCTACAGATCTGCAGTTAATAAAATCGTATAGACTGACAGTACAGGATTTATTTTTTTAGATGTACTGCCCTGTTGAAAGGAAAAAAGATAAAGTGCTTTCAAAAATGTGAAATTAAGTTTTTTTTAATTTGAAATATTCCAATATTTTATTCATTTTAGATACTATTTATACAAAGACAGGGGAATTCATAAAATGTATAAAATTAGATCTGTCTTTCAGCTTGTGAATATATACAATCATGAATTAAATATCAAGGTACGATAATGAACAAGTGACATGCTTTGTTTAAAGTACAGACACTTAATACACAGAGTGTTATCAGTAAATTCCCCGATGCACGTGCGTCGCTACATGCATAAATAAACACTAATTCGCTTCAATAATGCGCGTGAAATATTGGGATTAAAGTAAGGATCGCTTGATAAATGAGAGAAAGAGTTAGGGTCCATCATTTTATTAGTAATTAATTTTTCATCGTTTCTTGAAAGAGGAAACCTAATTCCGGAAACCTGACGGGTTTTTCGCGAGGATCAGAAAAAGCCGGTTTTAATAAGATTGGTCTCCGAGCAGTGTTTATGTTAGTTTATCAAGTATTGAGGTGACCTATACTCTAGGGTTAATAATTCTACAATAAGTTTCACCCCTCTTTATCTAAGAGTCCAAAATTATAACACGATAACTATGTGTAGATGATTTCGAACACAAGCACCAACTGATAAGGGTTCTTGTGAAGTTTAACGGGTTAAGAGATTCTCTATACTGTTTATATAAATAAATGGAGTTTATTTATGAAGAATTTAATTGGAAGGAAATTCCTTGTGATTTATTATTTCCCTATTAAGAAGCAATTTTGATAGTGCTCCTTTTCCGGCACAAAAATGAATAATTGTTAATCGCGTCAGTTTTCTTTGTTTACTGTACATGGATTTTTTCCTGCCAATATTATTCATTCTTAATTAAAGAGTCAACGCAAATTTACAAATAAAATTTAGATTTCTCTAGAATTTTACATTCATAATAAGAAGGCAGGGTAAAAAAAACTTAATTATTTTTTTTTAAGTTTAAATTAAGACGATTTTCAATTATTCCCCCCATAGTTATCCAGTATGTGTATCGGTAACATTAAACAACTAATTTCTCTGTTAGATGGGGTATGTTACAGTGCTAGTATTTAATTGCAATTCATCTCATGTGCTGCATGTTCAAAAAATAAGCTTAGAAAAAATTTATAAAATTGCTGAATAAAACTCGTAGCCCTTCCCCCTAAAATGACAAGTTGACCATACAATTTTCTACAAGCGAAAAACTTACAAGAAATTTCTTTAATGGAAAAGACAGGATAGATTGAATCTTGGTTTTCCCTGTGATAGAATAATTAAATGCTTTGTATGCCAATTTTTTCCCACTTTAACGAATGGACCAAATCACGTGTATCGGTCCCTCATAGCCCAGGTGTGTGTGGATTTTAGATGTACGATGTACATATAGAAGGAAATGGGTCTCTTCAAGTAGAATGTTTTACTGAAAGATGTAGCCGGATTTTTTTAAATAGAAAAATTTAGAGAGAAAGAGAGAGAGAGAAAGGGGGATTATACTCTTTAGTTGTGAGTTGGTGAATATTTAAAAATTAAAAGAAAATGAAACAAAATAATTGCATTAATCTTTATACAGACATATACACTTATTATTCTATTTTAATCTATTTAACAAATAATTTGAAATAACAAAGTATAGATAATTTTACAATTTATTATTATTTAAGACATTTGAAAAACAGTCAAACAAAAATAATATTAAAAAAAAAAGAAATATAATTTTCTTAAATTCAAAGCTTTCTAAGAGATGAGAAATTCTTTGACACTTCCTCGTAAAATGTCATTAATTGGGCCACACTGCAATGCCTCATCAACGTCTCTGAGTTCGGGTTTTAGTTCATATTTGAATACAGGGATTGATTAAATATTTACTATGTAAAGAAAATTTATTTTCAGATAATATCAATACATTGCAGAGTAAAGGAAGATTTAAAAAAGAATTCCAACTTAAATCTTACCGAAAAAGGGATGCATTGCTGCAGAAAACCACGTGACAGAGGAAATCCTTGAAATTAATTTTACGTCATGATTGTGGTATTGGTTCCCAGAGAAACAAGTCAAAAGTTGAAACCCAAAATTACCGGCTTACGGATTAAACGGAAAAATCACGCACAGTTAAGAGTCTATTGGTATTGCTCAAACCGTGAAGTTATTGTTCAAACCCAGGAATACACACATAGGAACGTGCTTTTAGCTCCTGAAGAAGTGTAAATGAAACTCCCGCAAATCGTGTCACAGACTCGCGATTAAGCACGCAGAAGAGTTTATATTTCGTCTCAGGGCCCTTCCAATCTCTCGTAGTTCCTTCAGATGCTTCTAACCGTCACCATCTTACATATGGAGAAAAATACTTTTTCTGTGTCCAATTTCTGAATGAATTTTGGAATATTCGAGGTGTTTCGTATTTTTTTCCCTTTCCCTTTCGGTGTGATTCTTTGACGAGTGTTTTTTAAAAGTCTTGTGAATGAGAGATAAAATTTACTTTATAACGTATGCAAATATAAGGAGGAAACTGGATATCTACGTTGTGATTTGCATATTAGGTTCCGCCCATCGCGGCGTGTGATAACACCTTTAGATGTCAATCATTGTGGATCTTTTGTTTGATTGGTGACCCTGGGATTGATTTTTAACACGGGATTTATTACAACCTGAAGTGTAATTCCATTATTATCAAAATAAAAGATAGCCTTTTTAGAATACAAAATAACAGTAGCGTTTAAGTTAATTTAACTATTGTTAATTGTAACAAATTCGAAGGAAAAAAATGATGTTGGATGAAGATGCTGTGAAAATATTATCACACAGAAATCGTCTAAATTTGTAATTGGAGAAATATAGTATTTTAAAAAATAAAATGAATCTGTATTAAAATATATATATTACAATAAATATTTTCCAAAAATAAAAAGAAACATAGAACAATTCGAAATTCCAAGTTGGGTCCGATTCTGATTCTTGACCGAAGCTTACATGCCTTATCTAATTTGATAAGTAGGTAACAATGCCCTGTTATCTTTAAGTATTTGGTCAACAAATATTAGAAGAGTGTATTATTTCTCATATAAAACTGGGATGTGTTCTATAAAGTGTTAAAATGCATAAACAAAAAATAGGGCCTATATAAATAAATGAATAATAAAATGAAAACCAAATAAACCTAGAAAAAATAAATAAAATGTAAAGATACTACAACAATGAACAAAAACTGGCTATATGACATTCTCTATAAGTAAATCGAAGCTCAAAAGGTCAGCAAAATTGAATCATTTTCATAATTTACAAAATTAAAAAAATATATATTGACAGACCCGAAAGCTACAGTGCCACCCATTGAAAAAAAACTGTATGCTGCCAGTATTTAATAAGCACAAAAATGCGCTATTTTTTTTCGATTATTTCTCCATAATTTAAAACTGTCATGATCTCAAAATATAAATAACTGTGTTCCTAACATATTCTTTAACTGTTTCCGAAAAAAACAACATTCTTTTAAATGTAATTAATAACCCAGAAATTGAGGCCATCGAAAATTTCACCTATTTATACTGCCATTTTGGTTTGCAATACATGTATACTAAACAAAAAAAGAAACGCATGATCAGAATAATATGAAAATCTAAGTTTTCAGTTCAAACCTTATTTTATTTCAGCGATTTTAGAGTGTGTTGTGATAAAAATCAAACATGTCCTTTGTTGCAAATTGAAAAGTCAAGTTGATGTCATTTTCATCGCCCCAAATTTCATGGGGCATAACAATATGTACTGTGCGACGTCTCAATGCTAGTGGGTTTTCAATGTACGGATATCGTGGAGGAATACCATCTCATTTCAGTCTCTTGCGAACAATTTATGCAATTTTACGCTGATTTTTTATCTAGCAATTGCAGCGGCAGTTTTTACAACAGGTTCTGATACGCATGAGGTGCTGAAAGGGGGGGGGGGTTGTCTGACGGTCCTGTCTGGTTTTAGTTACCTACGGATGGCCAGATAGTGGTCTTCAGACGTTAGTTTAACGGTTGCAAAGCCCATTAACTTATTACAAATACAGTTGCAACTTCCTGTTGCGTAGCTTCGTTCAGTATCATCGTAAGCCTGGTTGTGTTCATATTTGTTTCGGCGTGGCATTGCAGTATCAACACTGCAATTAAATCTTAAATATGGGTTTAATAGGAGTGTTAAAAGTTTCTCTTAATCCCAAATATCAACGAAAATAAACATCCGATTTAGAAGAAATCATGAAAAACACTACTTTCATAAACATGTTTAATCAAGGGAGATAATTCAAAACTTGGGTTTTAAAACCCCATGTTGTCTTTTAAATAGGTCACAGGTATCCAATGATATAAAAAATAGTTGTTTCATGTACATTTTAAAAATTTCTTTGACGAGTAAAACAATATGCGTTTCTTTTTTTGTTGAGTATATAATTTGGTCCAATAAGCTTTGTGCAGATGTTAACTATGAGGATATTTGAAAGAGGAGTAACTTCCGAGTAAGGAATTTTTTGAAATCTAGCTCTTATGCAATTGCGGTTATGATTTGGAAAAATTCATCTAAACCCAGCACAACTTTTTGTTTGCAATAAATACAAAGGTTTTTTTTTTTTCACTGGGTGGCACTGTAGCTCTCCGTTTCTGTCAAAATACATGTACATGCATATATATTTTTTTCGGAGAGCTAGAGTTCTGTAGCTAATCGCTGTGGTAATATACTTTTGACACATTCAATATTGCCAAGAAATTTAAAAATCAAACTAAAATTCAAGGGAACAGAAGCTCAATCCAAATTCTTTTGTACTTATTCGTTTTTTTCTTTTAATTCTTCAAGCATGAAAAATTTATTCCGTAAACTCGTTCAACTGAACAGGAATCGGACCTGTGTCCTCAAAAATTGGATTTCCCCACCGAAAATTTAATACAAGAAAAACGAATTTTGTACGGAGCTGCAATGTTGATTTTTTATTAGCGAAAACCAAGAACACTCTGATATTTATTTGTCACTGCATGATGATCTCTTTTATTTCATATTACTACACCTCATTTATACAATTCATGTAGTACAGGTCTATTTTACCTACTTTTCCCCAAAGGATTCGCTCTAATTCAAGTCTTATTTTGAAATTTCCGAAGGAACTTATATTTTAAAACGGTAGAAAAATATTCTTAAATTAAATAGTTGTATCCATTTTAAACGAACTGCATGGAGACTTAAAATTATGAAGACGCCTGAAAAAACAGTAACATATAGCACGAAATTTACACGACCCTGGTCGTGTATTGTGATCAGCAGAGAATCACACATGCATATTTACGACTTTGAAATTACTCATTGTTTTGCGATAAATTGTCATAGTTTTGGCATCTAAAGCAGGTGGCAAATGCTGACCATTTTCCAATCACAGGGAAACAGAATGTTCTCTTTTTCAAATTCAGGAGAAAAATAAACACCATGATTGTATAACAAATTGAATACGGCAAACATAATTATTCCGAAACTAGATTTATGGTTCAATGAATTATCGAAATGTTCCCCAAAATTGAGCAATTATATGGCTGATTAGAAAAACATAGAAATCTCAGCACCCTCGGTATTCATGGCTACTCATTGTCCACTCTTCAATGTGCTTCAAACGTCTGCCTCATTAGTCAAGTAGAATTCAGCTGGGTGTTTAATCTTCTTCAGTTAAGCGCTTGACGACAAAGAGCAAATGGCGGCTATATCTGCTTGCCTGGTAGTCAATTACACATTGATCAGCATTTAGTCATTCAAACTTCTCGTTACAATGATCTCTTTTTCTTCATCCCCTCTTAAACGAGTCGCCATTAATGTCATGATCCTCTCTATGTTTTGAAACAGGTGACACACTGGACGCTTCGTGAATAAAATGACGCAAAATATTAATTCATGATAATATTGTTTAATACTTTATACTAGCCTTTTTTAAAAATTTAATCTTTTTGTTGGAACTGGTAAAAAAATAATTTGAATTCTTTTGTTCTGTAGTCCCAAATGAATTTGTGTATTACTCAAAACTGTTGATTATAGTTTAGCATTATGGTAGATGTTCTGTATCATTCACAAAATTACACGCTGTTTGAAAGAAAAATTAAAAAATAAAAATACTTTCTTTTTTTTAAATAAAAATTGCATGAACAGAAGGAAAAATATTCAAATACGTGTATCGCACGTGTATCGCATTTCAACATGCTAACAAAGAATAACCATGCTTATTGATATATTTCACAAACAATATTACAGAAAAAGATATCGATATGAAAAAATATAGACAAAAAGTATCAAACGCAACTTTTCTTATATTGTAAAAAGCAGTATTTTTGTAAAAAGAAAAATATGGATACAAAAAAAGAAGAATGACTGAAATGAATAATCAAATTAATCAGGTGAACATGTGATTACAACACTATGTTTCCCGATATTATTGACAATTTGTGTAATATAATAAACCTTTTAAAAACAATGTTGAATAATTCTTTTTTCTATTTGTTAAGTGTCATATGATATTACTAAAAGACGTCCGTTTCTCCTTTTCTTCTCTAGCTGAAATAAACTGCTTGCCTGCTGTTCTTTACCATATAATCTTTCCGTGCAAGTTGATAGACAATCTAAAAGGTTTATAATTAATGGCGGTGCTAATCCTCTATATGTCGTATAACTTTCATTTGGTCCTTTTTTAAGTTATCAAGAAATGTACGAAATCTCGCGCAGAAGAGTGCGAAAACAAACTAAAAAGAGCGAACTGTATTTGAAGATTATTCGCTACTGATGTATTAAATATATTCTTTCTAATAGCAATTTATTTCAAATATTTGCATAGAGATTTTTTGCTGATTTTCATACTCGTGCTAGACGGTATAAATTAAATGGAGTCTGCGTTCTTGTACAGAAACACCGTCCGCCATCAGTTCGGCGCTTTTTCCACCAAAAGATAAAAGAAAAATAATCCTCCGCAAACACCATTCGAGTGCCCTCGGCAGTTATCAATGATATTACTAGTTAATTTACTCCTTTGCCGGACTGTAAACCATTAGACCTTTGACCTCTATGTACATATGAATAAGAGGTCCGGAATTTCTTATGAGATTTCATATATTACCTTTTTTGCTGAATTTTGGTATGTTAAGCGCATTCCATCAATATGAACCACTGCACTACAAAAATGAATATATCTCTATAATAATTTTTTCCTCTTTGAAAAACCGTTCTGTAATATATACAAATGATACTTTCCTTTGAATTAAAATATGATGGTAAATTTTAACACCACTAATTTTAACACCACTACACCAGTTCATGAATCTCAATGCCTGTTTTTTAAATATTATTCATAACTGCAAAATTTTAAGAACATGTACAGGCTAAAAATTTTGTCTAGAACATATTAGAAACTATAGTATATTATACATATATCTATAAAAGAAAATAGAGCATATTATATGTCGTGATGGATTTGAAAAAACAAAAATTGCACCGAACATATTCATATTATACTTTGCATAAAATTTATCCAATTTGAAAAAAATTATTAGATTCATATATCCTCCCTTTACATTTTAAGAAATGTATAACCTATACAATATATTCAGCTTAATCAAACTTTTATACGTTGTGATTGGCAAACATAACATTATGACCAAGTAAACTTTATACACATACAGGTTTTCCTTACTTATCATTTTCAGTAATTGCAAAGTGTATAAACAGGTAATAAAATGTTAATGAAAGACTATTCCCTCCAAATCATATAGAGTCCATCTATAATGTATGCAAGGAATAACTTTCGATAGATCCGCGGAGTATACTGTTTTTGTCCCGCCTGTTTGTCTGTTTATGTGTTTGTCTGTCTGTTGTCTCCTAGAACCTACGCCATAACTTTTGAACCATGAGAGATAGAGACTTTATATTTGGTATGCTTTCTACACTAAGCTCTTACAAATGACGTACACCAAGGTCAATGACCTTTTGAGCTTGACTGTGAACTATATGCTACAAATACCATAGTGTTTCAAAAACAAAACTTTGTGCATGTTTTCACATTCAATTTTAATGCCTTCCCAACAAAATAAATTGGGTATATATAGTGTACTTAGTTAAAAATAAAATATAAATAAAAACGACCAAAGAAATATATCCTCTACGCACATGGAAGGGAATTACCGCCAAAAGCCTATGTATCTTGCTTTTATTCTTATTCTGCCTACTTCTTTATGCTTTGTTATTATTGTAATTATATGTCACTTTATTGTTTTCTTATTCGTCTTTATTACATTTCACTTTGACTTTTATCCTTCTTCATTTTGCCCTTACTTCTATGTTGCTTTATTCTTGTATATTCATTTTACTTTCTTTTTAAATTGATACAGTTTCTTAAATGATTATCTCTATTACGAACGTGAATTCAATCACACAAGGAATGAAGCATATTCAATGAAGACGAATACAGTTGTCAAAATTTAGTGCCGCATTATAACGCTAGGTGGCAGGGGTGTTCGCTACGAGTGTTGGTAAAACTAGGTAAGCAAACTCGGGCCGGAGTTATTCGAGTTTTTTCAATTTTCTGCCTTAATACTTTATCAATCGAACTAAAATTTTCAAATGATGTTTGTTATAAGTTCAGGTATGTACCCGATAATGCCATTCCCTCGGAAGATGGTAAGATTTCCCCTGGAAGACTGACTACATATAGTGGTGCTTCCTTTGGAAGACTATACAGTGAGACTTCCCCCGGGGAAGTTTCAATATATAGCTAGTCTTCCGTAGGAAATCTCGCTGTATAAAGCAATTCGTCCGCTTTCATAGCAACCCCTCCCCCGAATAGTTTTTTTTTTAAATCGTAAAACAATGTATAATAACGTTTTCAGTTTTTAAAAAGAAAACTTATCCGTCCTATATGAATAAATGTTTAAAAGATATCATTTTAATAGTTATTAATAATTAAATCATTTTAATAACCATTTAGTTAAACATAGATAATCTTCACGAGTACAAATGGATAATGACTTCCTTCTCCGCCCCCCCCCCCCCCATGCACCCCCACCCCCGGGTACAGTCGCTGCGTGGCACTGTGGTTACAGCATCTGCTCTAGAGTCACGAAACACAGTAGTAAGGAGTCAATCAATACCACTAAGGGACGTGGGGTTAGGTCTTTTGAATGAGATCTAGACCGTATTATCCGAGGTCTCATATCGCAGTAGGTGCTGGCACGAAAAAAGATCCCTCACTGCTCAATGGCTATAAGTGCCGAGTATATAGGACAAATTTGCAGCTTTCCACCGGCAAGAGGTGGCTTCTCCATTTGAGTTAAAATTCTCGAATTTAAAGGGACGTTATACAATGTACAATCATTATCACCCCCCCCCCCCCCCAAGTCTCAATAAATATACTGACTTCCGTCTGTACGACCTCCTATGGGGTAAGTTTCACTGGTAGAGGGGAGGGTGTCCAAGAAACATTTTCCTAAACGTAACAGACTTTCTACTACTGGAAAAGTTCAGTGAAAGGCTTGTTGCCCCCATCCCTTACACTTTATGTTGCAGTACTAATAGTCAATTTATATATTAAATATTAAAAGTAAATGTACTTAGTGGCATAAGAGTAAAATTTGGTATTGAAAAAAGTTGACACCCCCCCCCCCCAACACAACCAAATAGAATTTTCAAGTTTTAAGATTTTTTTTAGCTCTCCTTGCTGATGTAAAATACGGTGCGTACTAAAGATATTTTTTTTCTTTATTGAAAAGTGCTATTTCAATATAAAATATTATAGCAGAAAAAAGACTGGGGAGTTTCTAGTATGCATGGGGTGTAGCCTGGTTCCAACTTTGCCTACCCATAAAACTCCTCACTCCTTTGCAAAGTCCCGTCCCTAGAATCACAAGCATGAGCAGTTACTACACATGTATCTGTCGTGAAATAAAGTTCAGTTCAGTGGAAGGTCCTGAAAAACAACTCAATTTATAAGGGGTAACCAGTATCAAAATATTTAACATTTTATGTCAATTAAACTGGAATTCAATTATCCAATGAATAACTTTAATAGAGTTATATTTTTCAGGCGAGAGAACAGTGACGTAGAATCGTTTTTGAAAATTCAAGTTACCAGGCTGAAAACATCTTGACATGCAAAAAAAAATTAAAAACAAGGAAATTGTCCAAACTTGAAAATACATAGGCGTCAGAACCGGGGAGGGAAGGGGGCTTAGCCCCCACTTTTTTTCCAAAGGGAGACTTAGTATAGATATTGAACATTGGTGCGTAGGTTTAGCCCCCACTTTCCATGGACACGATGCAGTATAGGGTTTAAAATGGGGAAAGTGGTGGTGTTTTGAAAAGAAATTGACACTGAAGTTCGAACCTTCCCCCCCCCCCCCCCCCCCGAAATAGGATTTTTGTGTATGGACAGTGGACATTTTTTTTTTTTTTGCTTGTCAAGTTTTTTTTTGAAGATCTAACAAATATTTCTTACACTTTGCCCCCCCCCCCCGACTTCACTTTGCTTCCGACGCCAATGAAATCCTATTTCGGGACGGGGTGGGTTTTGGGTATCAAATTTAAAATTTCTCCCTACTGTACTACATTAACCTTATTAGACCCTTACCCTTACAAAAAGTGGGTCGGTCTTTCAATGAACATATTCAGTAAAGTTTATAAAGTTATGTCTGAAAAAAAAGGCCGCTATTCCTGTGTGCCCAGAGAAAATAAATATGGAGTTTCCATAATTGGATAGGTAATCGGATCAGATCTTCAGAAGTTCAATTGATTAGTCAGCCCGCGGGCTGACTAGTTATGGTACGGAGAACTTCAAATGCGCTTGCGCGTTTTGGAATTCTGGGTGTAGTTCTGCAGCAAATCACTCTAGCTAATTTAATCTGTAAATTTAAATTCAACTTAAATAAGAAAGCTTATTTATATCTAGAAGCTATATACAATATCCTACTTAACAGTTTCAAACAGTTTTCAAAACTTGGTTCGCAGTAATTAAACTGGTTCGCATCTGATCGTGAAATGTGTTCTACGCAGTTAAGCATACAATTGTATGAACTCATATCGCACAGTGTTAGACGCGTTAATTGAAGGTCTTTTGTAAAGTATTTTGAAGGTATTTTATTTATGTATTAAAATCTATGACATAAACATTGTTCAATAGAGATTTTGAAGTAATTCAATTTCTTATGAGTTTTACTTTCGTTTTCATTACATCATTTCGATCCCGATGCAATTTAGCGAACTGACTTGTTAAATCATGCAACGGATACTTCGAGAAGAGACACGACTGGCTAGCTTGCTCGTTTGCAATGTTCCCCGCTGGAAGTGGTGGGTATTATTTTATTTCGATATCTGCTTGTCCTTCCGTGCCCCTGTCTGTAGTTCTGTCTGTAACACTTTCAATTCCGTGAAATATTTCGAGAAGCCTTTGAGCTTTTGTTGTGAAATTTTACACAATCCCTATTGATTTTGAGGTAAAAATGTCAATGGTCAAGGTAATGAAATCAGACTCATGTTTGTTTGAACACTTTTGTGTCCGTGCAATATCTCGATAAGCCCTTGAGCTTTAGAAATGACATTTTACACCACAACAACCTATGCTGAAAGGAAGACACCTATATAGATTTATTTTGACGTTCAAAGTTCATGCAAGGTAATAAATTCACATCTTTGTGTGAGTGTGTGTAAAACTTTCATATCTAGTCATTATCAAAAGAAACATATTTGCGTTTTACAATCAAATTTTATAACATCGATCAACCATATGGCCGCGTGACTCCCCCCCCCCCCTCCCTTTTTTTTTTTAAAGATCTGTGCATGCTTTTTTACCTAAGTGGAAGACGCAGATTCTCTGAATTAGCTCGTTTAGTGAATGAGACCATTTATGTTGTGGCAATCATATTTATGGATTTATAGTTTTCTTACGTTATAGAGTTTTGCTAAATGAATTTGTTTACCAGTCATTGTGTTGTTTATTTTGTTTCAATTCTACTTTTTTAAAGTTTCAAGTTTAATTCAGCTAGCTAGGTCAAATTAAAGTAGGATAGTTAACAAACTTAAGTATAAAATACATATGTCTTAAATTATGCAAATATTAGGCTAAACAAAGCTTACATGTACATGTCACCTGTTTGAATGAATTTTTTCTAATCTAAAAGTACTAGAAAATGTACGTATTGGTTACATGTTGCCTGTATTTAACTGGACCTTTATTGATATTCTCAATTAAGGGTTCAGTATGGCTGTTACTTGATAGCAGGGGCAAGGGCGTCTTTGTTGTCTAAACACAGAAGCACTGAGTGATTCAACCTGCAACATGACAAACTCTAACAGGGACTGGGTGATAGTGAAGCTTACGAGGTTCCGTTTGGTGGCCGTGGGATTGTTAAAACTGCCATGCCCCCCCCCCCCCATCCCCGTAAATTAAACTCCCTTGGATCCGGTGAAACTGGTTTATAATTTCATGGAATAATGTTTTGTGAAATTGAACTTAAATTTTTATTGCATTATATATGACAAAACATGCAATACCGGTATAATGCATTTTTTCAGTACCGTAGTTCATGTATTCTTCAAAACATTATCACAGAGAAGAAAAATCCACTGGCTGACTCTCTAAGCTTTTTTAAAAGCTATACTTGTAAAGTATTAAGGCAGAAAATTGAAAAATCTCGAATAACTCCGGCCCGGGTTTGCTTACCTAGTTTTACCAACACTCGTAGCGAACACCCCTGCCACCTAGCGTTATAATGCGGCACTAAATTTTGACAACTGTATTCGTCTTCATTGAATATGCTTCATTCTTTTTGTGATTGAATTCACGTTCGTAATAGAAATAATCATTTAAGAAACTGTATCAATTTAAAAGAAAGTAAAATGAATTTACAAAAATAAAGCAACATAGAAGTAAGGGCAAAATGAAGAAGGATAAAAGTCAAAGTGAAATGTAATAAAGACGAATATGTAAACAATAAAGTGACATATAATCACAATAATAACAAAGCATAAAGAAGTAGGCAGAATAAGAATAAAAATAAGATACATAGACTTTTGGCGGTAATTCCCTTCCATATACGCACAATTCTAAATCAAGTTTATAAACTAAACACGTTTGTATTACTTTGTAATAATAATTTCTAAATTAAATAATTTGAACTATCAATTAGGATCAATATATGAACTGCAAACATCCAGATAAAATTTTGCAAAGTATGTATAGTGTTACTTAAGCAATTTAAAAAGGTAAATAAATTCAATGGTACTACATCAGTGATTAGCTGGGATTTTATACAGATCTACGGACGCCGGTTGACCACCATAAGGTCTTTATTTTGAAAACAAACACCTCAATAATAGAGCACTAAGCGGATCTACACCATTCAAAACAACTAAGGTCAATAAAAATCGGTGTGAAGTAGTAACTCTAGTCATCTGTATACAGTCGGGTTCAATATTTGTGGAAAATATTAAAGCCTCTGTCTGACTTTGATCTGATGGTGATTTGTTGGTTATCGTTGTATGTCAACAATCAGAACAACTGGTACGTCTGTGCAAGAACAGAATCAGATATGTTTGGCTGGTTTGCATATGCGCTGATTGGTGCTGTATCCCAAAGACGATCTTCATCATTTGAGGAAAAAAAACAAATTCTAAAATTGATAGAGACTGTGAAATCACAATTTTTCGCGGAGGTTTATTTTTTTGTGGTTTTCAAGGTATGAAGAGAGTGGCGAGAATTTATGCCCGTTACGAAATTCTTCTTTTCCACATACCCAGTATTTTATTACTAAACAATTCTACAGCCACGAAATCAAATTCCCATGAACCATTATATTTTCCTCAAACCACAAAAAATTGACCTCTTGAGAATATGTGATTTTCTCAGTAAGAGACAAATAAAATAAAAATAATGTTTTAAAATTAAAATATGGAATAGAGTTACTAATAAAAAGATTTAATGAAAATGCAATTCAGTATCATTTTTTTGTTAATATATATGTGGAGATACTGCCACACAGCTATCCGTGCTTCTGCTTTAGAGAGAGCTTAGTATTTCATTTTCAATCGGTAAATAAGGAAAATATTTTCAACTATGCATGTAAGTATTTCTTTGGGTATTATCAGGTCAAAGGAGGTGGTGAACATAGAGTCCAGAATGTCCATAGAACAACAAACTTGAAGCGACAAGTAAAATTTTCTTTAATAATTCATCTAAAATTAAAATACACTTTATGTAAAATCGTCATCGTTTTTTTGCAAAAATCTCACAAAAATTGAAATTATTTGCCCATGAAATAGCAAACACACACTAGGGAGGACAAAAACAGAATCACCATCTCTATGTATAACATTATATTTCGATATGGGTGGGTCTTGTTCCATTTGTAAAATTTTTCGCCGATAAATACATCATTTGGTTAACAGAAACATGAAGCATAGACACACGAAATTCATTAATTAACAGTCACACAACCAAACCACACTTTTAAAAAATATAATAACAGAACATTTTTGGCGAGAAAAGCTTTACCATAACTTTATAAATTTTAACAATTCACAAAATTACCATAACTTTAATTTTAAATGTTAATAATGAGAATTCTAAATACTAGTACGTAATAGTTACAAAATAAATGCGCTTTTTATGAATCTAAAGCTGATGAAGGCATCTTGTACTCATTTTCAACCACCTGTAATTCTTAATTGTTTAGCACAGACAATTTAGATAATTTGGATTTTTTGCTTTAACTCCTGCAGAACTGTAACATTATAGTTAATATTTTAGTCTTTGGCCAGGCGCAATAATAAAATATTTTGAATTATGGCCAAAGACTGATATTTAAGATTCTAATTCTACATTTCTGCAGTTATTCTTTAGCATGTTACTGTTTGTCAATGAATAAAAGTGAGACTAATCGTACATTTTTCTTCTATATGTATAGGAAATTGGGGATAAAAGTGTATTATAAACGGCTAAAGATTATCAAAATTCAGTTGTCTATATACAATGTACATATACATAATTTTGTATTTGTAATGCACATTAGCAATATTCATTGAAGTATGAGTATTTTTTTTAATTCATAATTTTTATTAAGACCGCGGAACATTAACTGGCAAAATTGGAAATATACAGCTTACGTCATTTCTATCTGTAACAATCAAAACATTCAGTGATAGACAATGAAATGGGCGGGTACAATTCGACGCGGACGTTTGGAAAACATGGGATTGAAACTGCATATCGAAATTCATTTTCAATCCACCTCGCTACGCTATAATGCACATTATTACTGATTGACCCAGAAGACAAATAATTTCATTTTTGGTACAGTTTAATTTTTTTGTCCAGTGTTTTAAATGAATAAATATTTAAGGGACAAATATTTCATTTTTGTTTGGTAAATATATGTATGTCTTTGTGTTGGTGGTGGGTTTGGGGGGGGGGGGGGTTGGACAATTTTAAAAAAGTTGTCCAACAGTTTTCAGTGAAAATAAGTATAAAACTATCCTAAAAATAAAATATATTGTCATGTTAAACCATGACCTGACTCGACAATTTTTTTTACCCCCCCCCCCTTTCTAGAATCAAATATCTCCTGAAAAATAATCGTTGTCTTGTATGATCTTTCGCGTTCTTAAAATTATAAGCTAAAACTCATATTAATGTGAACTTCAAACAGTATGTATTTGGGAGATGAAAAATAGCTGGTTTTTGGATCATACATTAATTCACTCTTTGCTTTGAAAACAGCTCAGGTGGATTGAAAATGAATTTCGGTCTGCAATTTCAATCCCATATTTTCCAAACGTCCGCGTCGAATTGCACCCGCCCATTTCGTTGTCTATCACTGAATCATGTGAATGTTTTGATTGTAACAGATAGAAATGACGTAAGCTGTATATTTCCAATTTTGCCAGTTAATGTTCCGCGGTCTTATTACTATGAATTTTCTTGATGAAATTATTGCACACCTCAATAAAAAAGTGTTTTGATTCGAAATAATGTATCAATTAGAAAATATCCAGATCACTACAACCTATAAACATCATATACAGATATATTCATTTTCTTGGACTCAACAGATAACTGCAGTTAACAACATGTAAACTGACATAATTTAAAAAGAAGGCCAACAAATGTGAACTAAATACATTCCATTTTGCAAAGAAAGTACATTTTAATAGTTTCTTTCTATTGGAACAAATATTTAAAAAAATACAATGACATCTGCAAATACTTAAAAACTTTTTTACTCAAGCACAAAGTGAGACTACTCCAACACTCAACATACACGTTCTATTTAACATCCAAACGTTACCTCTCTTTTCATCGGACCTCATGTGATTTTATTACTTTAAATCCATTCGTTTCTTCCAAATAAAAGTACTATAAAAAGTAATTCATTATCAAACCACGTAGAGATCGATTTCAGTCTTATTCGTTCTTAAAACAAAATTATAAATCTTATTTTTCTCCGTTAAACTACATTGAAGACATAGTGTAACGGAGAGAAAATTCCGACTATGAGCCTCCTTCAACAACCTCGATTTATTACGTGTCGTCCAGCAATCGTATTTTTCAGAAAGATGCGGATGTTTTATCCTAAAAGTATACTTTGAGGTATGGTGGGTCTTTGCTCCATGTTTTGTAAACCTAAAAATGTATATTCTTCTGCAATCTTTTAGGATTTACTTTTGAAAAAATAGAGAGAAGGCTTACGCATATCGACAGGTTTTGTTAAAAGAAGAGATCAGGATTTTTTTTGTCCTCTTTGAATAATGTGTTCTAGAGCACCACAAAAGAAAACCAGAGGTCTCTTTTGTTTGATATCATACATATGTACGACTGATGAGTTGCATCCTTTTAAAATAAAAAAAATCTTTTTTGTGCAGTTGAATTGTCATAGACTATTGTAGATGCCTTCTACAATTCCATATTTTTCATTTGCAATTTATAATTTCTTGCAGGTATTCTAAAATTCCTTATTTGTATATAATATTATTTTAATTTGTATTGTATGAAATATATGGAGATAACGAACAGCGTTCAAAATCAAAATTCCATTAAACAATACAACTTTGGAACTGAGCAATCATGGACCTGCAATAACCAGGCAGGATGTGTTTTGATGACAAACTTAAATTATTTTTCGTTTTCAAGTTAGTTATAAAAGTATTATCTGTGTAAATTTTAAATTTTTTAGCTATCAAATTTATTTTACTATTAATACAATTAGTGTTTTTAAATCTGACTCTATTCGCATGTGTTAAAATGTAGTGTTAAATTTAATTTGCTTTCATGATGATGTTTATTCATTCATTTTTATTTTATTTATTAATTTTTTTTCTTGGGGGGGGGTCTTAATCAATACAATTTTTTTTTATTATTTTGCATTTCAGGTTTATGTTTTTGTTGTACTTTTTCTATTTTCCCCCTACCGTTCACGGTAGCTCAGTCGGTAGAGCGCTCGCTCCGTGATCGGGAGGTCGTGAATTCGTACCTCGGCCGCGACTGACCCAGTCGATAAAAAATGGGTAGAAACAGTTCCTTTGCCATGCGCTGGGCACTATGAAGTGATCGAAAGTTGCGGGTCCTTCGGATGAGACCTTAAAAACCGAGGCCCCGTGTCAGCGGCAGACGTTGGCACGATAAAGATCCCTCACTGCTCAATGGTCCTGAGGGCCGAGTAAAGGTCAAAATTTCACGCCCTTCGCCGGCAAACGGTGACGTCTCCATATAAGTGAATAATTCTCGTGAGGGACGTTAAACGATATGCAATCAATCAACAATCTCTCTCCTTAATTAATTCTTTAATTGTATTATCTGCTGTGTGTGTGTATATATGTATATTTGTTATGCATGTTAATCTATGTTGTAAATGTTTTCCTGTGATTTTTTAATATAGCTCATACAAAATTTTACATGTAATACAAGTTTTATCTGAATTAAAATAGTATATATTGCTGCATGAGTAAGGGATGTTGAAGAGTTAAAAATTAAAGTCCTTATGTTTATCGTATAGCTTGGTTGTTAGATTATCATTAACGTATTTTTCAAGTAAAATCCAAAGTTTGAAACAGATGTGTCCGACTCTGCGGTATCTCAAGCTCACCAGAATATATTGTATCGACGTCGGAATGGAAATAACCATTGTTAATTGACAATACGTTGTCGATATATCTAAATGTCGAGTTGAAGGCTACAGCAAATGTTTTCTTTTCACTTAAACTATTTTGAACACATTCTGCTTCGTATACAAAAATAGGTCAGCTAATAATGGGGCGCAATTGGTACCCATGGGAATTTCAATAGATTGTTGGAAAACCTGGTCTACAAAAACCACATAGATATTGTCAATCAGAAACTCAAGCGTCTTTTTGATGTCAGCTTAGAGTACTTGCGTGTGCAATCAAAGTGTGTTTTAACAAAATAATTTTGCAAATGACCAATGACTAGAGAAATAGATTTGCGAGTCCATTTTTATTAAAAAAGCAGCTGTTGATGATATAAAAAAGCCTGGACTTCAATTTTTCGTGAAAAAGATTTTTAAAAGAGGGTAACATCCGTCTTCAACATAGTCAGTAGAGATACGTGGATAGAATTTGACACTTTATTGCGTGGACCCTGAGTTCCACGCAGAAAATTAAAAGCGAAGTTAAACCAGATACCATGGGCAATTGTCAGGATAATCATGCGCGAGAATGCTAGAGAGATCGCCCAAAGACAAATTGCCGGTAGAATAATTCGCCCTATTCATTGGCAAACCTCGCTTTAAAATATGCATATCGTATATTTATAATTATATATTCATTGGCGGATCCTACTTTCTCTCTTATACCCGTACCTTTTTATACAAACTAGACATCGATTCTATGGCACAAGCATTTTGAAATGTCGTGGACGGGGAACCTTTAAAAGAAATCTGCTACACGTATACTATAATCAGATCTATTTTCCAGATTTCTTCCGTCATTAGCAGGCGTATTTTAGTTTTCATATATGAAGCAGAATTTGTGCAGAATCATGCATGAAAAGTAGAAAACACTTGCTGTGGTCTTCAAATCAACATTCACCAAATTGACGACGTATTGTCAATTAATAATGACGATTTCCATTCCTATGTCGATATAATAAGATATAATATCCGCGGGAGCTTGAGATACAAGATATCACAAAGTCTGAACAACTCTTTCAAACTTGGATATTTAACTTGAAAAGACGTTAATATTGATCTAACAACCAAGCTCTATGATAAACGTGATGACTTGGACTTTACTATCGCCAGCTTAGCTTACTTATGCAGCAATTTACCTTCACCTGCATACGGCATATATATATATCTCAGATAACGTTGACTGGATTTGCAGAAGAGCATCTATTGGTATGAACAATTTTTAAAGCGAGGTAAATCATTGATAAACAAGTTGATGGAACAAGAATTTCAGAAGTCTTGTTGAAAGTCATCATTTTGGAGGTTCTTTGGTTGATACAATTTATATTAAGATGTATCATTGAGTCAAACTCTGACTGATGTTTTTCATACGAACTGTTAGTCCATTATTTATAAACTGAATTGATGTCTGGTTTTTGTTGTTATTTCCCGATCATGACTGAAGCACACGGCGGGTGGGACCGGTGAGCAGGGAATGCTCACTCCTCCATGGCACCTGATCCTACCTCTGATGTTTAATAGGTCCGTGTTTTCTCTTCTCTTAATTCTCATATTGTTTTATGGACTTTAATATTGAATACTGTTCGTTACTTCATTCAGAAAAGGTGTCAATTCCCATCTGTTGTGGGTTACAATGTAATCGTAAGGGTTGAAGGGTTCTCCATCATTTGAAATTTTACTGTGTTGCCGAGTTTACACAAAGCACTAAAAATTCGCAAATTTGCAACTGAATCACTATTAATTATAATTACAAAAAACACATGAATACACTTTTTTATTGCTTTATCATACACAGCAAGATATAAACGATTCATTATTTACAATGCACTAATCAATGTGACGTCATATCGTTACAAATGACACAGTCTTACTCTGTACGCAGTTAGAGGCTAATAAAGCTTTATCTTATACAAAAAAAATGTCTTTTGCTATCAAATAATATGTCATTTACAGAAATATAAAATACCATTAACTTGCATGCGATGTTTTTTTTTTTTTTTTATATATATATATTTTACCATTGTATTTATATACTGCCCGCATATTCTCTAAGTCATTTTGTGGTATATTTGTAAAAAAATTCATTGCAAAAGTAATAGAAGGGTCCTTATAAATCGATTTATTGCAAGGGCATATTCTCAATGTCAAGTTTTTGCTAAACTCAAGAAGCATGAAGATATTTAAAAAAGTGCTGCGAACATGATGAAATCTTTCAAATGAATTTATTACATGTATACCTATAACTAATGAATCTGACTAGCAAAGTATTTCCACTTGCGATCTAACAACTGCAATTATAGCAATTAAAATGGAATCTATAAGGGTTTGCAGAAATTTTCACAAAGTACATGTATTGTTGAAAAAAAATTATTTATTAAACTTAAATATTTAAAGTGGTTATGCCCTTGCAATATTTGAAACTATAGATGACTTCAATACAATAAAAATGGTAATTTGCAAAAATCATGTCACTCTTAAATCACGTGACAAGTCTTTTTTGTGATATTTTATGATCACGGAGTCCCGTCTTGCTACTGATAAGATTTTAACAGTTTTTTGTTGAATCAATAAGGGAAGGGCAGGTATCAAAACAGATGATGTCTGTTCAGTAAAATTAAGGATGGCGCATATTTATAACATGTATTAAGCAAACAGATCAAAACATCCTTTCAAATACTATATAAAAACTATCAGGTCAGTGAACAATTTCAAATTGACAAACCTATTTTTTTGAGTGATTTATCGTTCGTCCGTATACCCACGCTCATCAGTTTTTTTAATGCAAGATAAGCTATGAAGAAACAAAAGTAAATTATCCTTATATTTTTTCAATAGAAATGACCAGCATTTGTGTCATTCGGGTACTTTAAAAATGTTATAGAAAAACTTTATAGCTTCTTGCTATAAATGAATTGCCAAAAATCTAATGCACAATATTGTGATTTTGTCAGCCTTGAAAAATTCATCGTTTAAGTTATGCATCACTTTGAAATATTTAAAAAAGTATTTCATCATGGAACGAACTATCTTAAAACCCCTTATTTTATGTGTTTACTTCCAGTAACCTCGTAAATATTCAGGTTTTATCCTGTGGCGATTTTCCATTTGATGATTAGGACACGTCATCTTTCCCCTTGTTTTCAGTCCCGTTTCATCAAGAAAGTTGTGTGTTACCTCCTTACCCAGTATTTGGTCTTCTTTTTCGTTACAGATATATCCTATTCTATATGATAGGTGTTTGTGAAAAGTTGTGGTTATGTCTTCCATTGCCTGCTCTATACTTTGTCTTATAAACAATGTGACTTTCTTCTTTAATGTGAGACTTGACTCGGGCTGATAAACTTGCACTTGAATCGTGGTTGATGTCACTGCTACAGCAATATTGTGATTTTTGTAACTAAACAGGGCAGCATTTTTATACAAACAACTAATGTCTTTGTTCTTTAGAACTCGGAAGGTTCTATTGACCATTAGTTTTACGACAAGCCGATAGAAAAGGAAGAAAGGTAAAAAATCGAACAAAAACACTAAAACAGAGGACCTCAGAGGTGCTTTCTTAATATATCCATCTGTTGGTCAGCAAAGGACTTTTTGTTCATGCAAGGCACGTAATGTGAGGTTTCACCAATCGCTATCAAACCAAGCCTTTGCATGTATGAGAGCAGAACTTTTTTGTGATACATGAGAAAACGAGGACCGTCCTTTTCAAATGATGCGTTTTCCTCAAGCAAGGATTTCATCAATTTTTCATCTTCTTTTCCCCAAATTCTGCTTAAAAGTTCTGCCTGTAAATTTCCCGTGGTGTAGTACTCATCCCATACACGTTTTACTGTATTTATCCCTTTCACGTGATTTGCATCTGTTATGATGATTTTAAACGCATCAACAAACCATTGGACATCAATAATAACTGTCTCGTTTAGACCTTCTTCGTTAAAGTAAAGCACTTTTCCGGCGTCGTGATAGTATCGCAACATGTCCTTTGTGTCTCATTTTTTTCAGTTTCATTGACTGGCATTCTTTTGCAAACATCACGAAAAGGCAAGATACGCTTGATCATTCTATTGTCCTCTATCTCTTGATTCATAAATTTCCATTCGTATGGTATTTTTTCACTCCATTTTCTCGACATTGCAAGGTCTACAATGAATTTTTCAAGTTCCTCTAACGGCTCTTACGGAAACTGTGTATAGAACAAATTGTTTTCACTGATATACTGTCCCAGATTTGAATGAGGCGACAATGTGTTGCGTAGAATTTTATCGAAGGTCTTTGTGCCCTGTTGCAGAGAGTAAATTTTTGTTATTTACAATCACTTAGGTTATTCAAAATCATATCAGACCAGGCTTCTTAATACAGGATGTTGAATATAGCACATGTATCAATTTAAATTAACAAAATGCATACAAATAAAAAAAGTACTATATCCTTTTCTAAATAATCACTATATAACTTTATATGTTCATGCACACGCACCTTTGCAAAGTTCTGAAAAATGATTATCATATTAAGATTTCCTAGGACAATTTAACAAGATACAGTACCGACCAGACCCAACCTGACACCAAAGCAGTCCCAGAAAGCAGTCCCCGGGACTGCTTTGGGACCGCTCTGGGACTGCTGTGGGACTGCTCTGGGACCGCTGTGGGACTGCTCTGGGACCGCTATGGGACTGCTATGAAAAGCAGTCCCAGCAGTCCCAGCTGCCCCTGGGACTGCTTTCTGGGACTGCTTTGTTCATTCATTTGTGACAAGGTTCTGAGTGACAAGATAGCTCCGCCCCTTGTGTTTTCTGAATATGCAGGCTCTCAGTTGTTTTGTTTACTTGCAGCAGAGAGGAGTTTAAACTGTTTAATAAGCAAGGATTTCTTATAATCTTTAAATAACTTGAGATTATATTTATTATAGTTAATTTATAGTTCAAGGGACTATATATTTAGACAAATGTAATATAGAATATTTTTAAAAATAATGTTGTTAAATAAGGAAGTCAGGAGGAGATTTTTATTTCTAAAATGTATAAAACTTCAGACTCATGAGAAAAATTATCTACATGTAGATTTATTTTATTATTAAATCTAAAATTAAATACTCAAAAATTGCATTTGGCACTGTTTAAAAAAATCATTGCATTTAGATATAAGATATTTTAATTGAAAAGGCAACACCTTTTACAAGTACCACGCTAAAAGAGTATTCCATGCAACCCTCAAATAAAAATCTAACAATTTATTTTATGACATGAAATAAAATTATGCCACCATTCTTCCGTAACATAAGCAATGTGAACAATTATACGGGAATTTACAGATGGATTAGTTTTTAATTTATAAATAAGTTATTAAAAAAGTAAATTTAAAAAAAATAAATTAGCAGTTAAAAATACCGGGAATTGTGATTTATTTCTTTTTTGTTTTGCTTTTGTTTACCAGCTGGCCGATAATTTGTATAAATAAAATGGTATAAACACCCGCGGTTTCAATTGCCTTTGGGCAGAAAATCAATCATGCATGTTATTTGGGTACACGTATCAGTGTTACACATCATTGAACATGCTGCTCAATTAACAATGACCCTAATTTCAATCTATGTAAAAATTGTAATGCAAAAAAAAAAAGATTAATGAAATGCGTATAAATTTCTTTCAAGATTAATAAATGTTGAACATACATGTAATCTTATGATCTATACTGGTCACTAACAAAATTTACAAATAAAACAATAATTTTTAAATTAAAATGTCAGTAAAGAATAATCAATACTGAAAAATATTACTTGGCAAAGTTAGCAATGAATTTTTCAAAAGCCCTAATAAAAAAATGCCTTTAGAGTATCCCGATAGTATTGAAATCGGCCATGATCTATAATGATTAGACCTATTTAAAACTAATTCTTGTGAAATATAATTAATTCAATTTTAATTTTCTGTATAAAAAATAAATAAGGGAGCCAGTATCAATCACAAAAAATTGATGATTAAATATTCAATTTCAGTGTAATTCATTTATGTAGGTGTGTAAGCTTTCTTCCTTCAATAAATATTATTTCAAACTGTTTCAAATCTATGCGGTACTGCCCATACATGTAAATGGCCTTTGCATTGTAAGGATTCCTGGCATATTGCTAAACAAAAATTCAGCTGCCTTTTATATTTCCATTGTTTATTGGAGATCTCATTTCTGAGTTAGCCCCGCCCATTAAATTAATAAACCCCGCCCACTGGGACTGCTTTCTGGGACCGCTGGGACTGCTGGGACCGCTCTGGGACTGCTGTGGGACTGCTCTGGGACCGCTGCGGGACTGCGGGACTGCTGACCGATAAAAGCAGTCCCCGGACTGCTCTGGGACTGCTTTGTGTCAGGTTGGGTCTGGTCGGTACTGTAGACTTGCAAACACACAAAAAACCAGAAGACTCTGTCGAGACTGAAGCTCTACTTGATTGTACTTATAGCAAAGGAAGAGAAATAAACATATGCGGTTGGAAATTGAAACTTTACAACTTTACAGCAATATATAGAATAATGATCCTTGATAAAATCTTTTTATGTTCTTAGTGTAGTCTATTTGTGTGCCAAGTTATATTGAAATCAGACCAAAACTGTAGGAGGAACAGCATTTTGAAAGAATTTTACAGAAATTTCTATTTTTAGTAACCACAGCAACACCGTTTATCGAAATCAAATCCCAATATAAAGAATTATGTATCTTAGTGTAGTCTATTTGTGTGCCAAGTTATATTGAAATCAGACCAAAACTGTAGGAGGAGTAGCATTTTGAAAGAATTTCAAAGAAATTTCTATTTTTAGCAACCACGGCAACGGCGTTCATCGAAATCAAAAACCGATACACAGAATTATGTATCTTAATGTAGTCTACTTCTGTACCAAGTTTTATTGAAATCAGACTAAAACTGAAGGATGAGTAGCATTTTTAAAGAATTTTCACAGAAATTTCTATTTTTAGTAACCACGGTAACACCATTTATCAAAATCAGAAACCGATACACAGAATTATGTATCTTTTTGTTGTTTACTTATGTGCCAAGTTATACTGAAATTAGACCAAAACTGTAGTAGGTGTAGCATTTTGAAAAAATGTTTACAGACAGACGGACAGCTAGACAGACAGACAGACAACGCAGGACGCATTACCATCGCATAAGCACTTCTGGTCTTTACAATTAGGCTAAAAAAGAAGTACG
>NW_026927697.1:232500-321477 GCF_032062105.1 Saccostrea cuccullata | reverse complement strand
TAGCAGATGTTCGTTAAGTTTTATTGTTATGAATTTTAGGTGGACAGCCACATACATGAACGATGTGGCAGAAAACAATTTTATACGGACTGTAGCTAGAAATATCTTTATATATAAAGTTGGGGGATAAAATGTATCCAAACCTGTTGAAGCTGCACATTAAACTGTAGGATCCTGCTTGAACACATTTCTTAAACGCTGGTAAAAACGTCAGTCTCCAGTTCCGCTCAGATACCTTCATAACCAAGTAAAATTACTTCTAATTATTTGTTATATAATTTATAAGAAATCATAGTCAAAGTTTATTGCAGAATGACCTTAACTTCTTACTTTGGCATCGAAGGAGAATCTGGAGACGGGGATGTTTCGGGACCGCCGTGCACGTCAAGTGTTTACAGCCAGCATTAGCCCGGATGTAGGTGGGGTTATCGCCCTGTAAACATTTCACAAAACTTTCGGCCATCTTTCCGGATAAAAAAGGATCCTCCCCGTATGTTTCCTGAAAAAAAATGGGATATTCATCTTTATGGTTCCTTTTGGTTTCTGGTGGAACATAGGACCTCTGTACGTCCCTGCTAGTAATCAATTCTGATACATGTATATATCCCTGTGCTGAATTAATTTTCATTTAGAAACTAAAGAATGATAAAGTGAACCTGATTTCGGCCCCAGAGCGGATGCCTCATGATGTTTATAACAGGACTGAAACAGCTTATCCCCTTATGGTCTCCATATATTTTCCGTCTTTGGTAGTCGTTGTATTTGGCGCGCACCTCTATAGATGTCGCTTCTGCTACGTCACAGATAACATCCGTGCTAAATAACATGGGTGATGAATTTGAATTGTTGAACTCAAAAATTACAGAATTATATTTTTAATTCCCTCTAACAAAACAAATCACAAGAATTAAGGTACGCACTTACATAATTATACAAGCACAATTTTCATATATTATTGATAGCACAATTTTCATATATTATTTTCATTCAATATTAAATATACATCTTTTATTCAATAAAAATGTAAAGGTTTTCTTACGTTCTTTGCAGGAAACGATAAAATAGGCAAATGTTAGTTGTTCTTGAAGAAATATATTTTAAAAATGAAATATATTCATTTAAGCAGGTCAAATATTATTAATTCTTTTGTTTGCCATCTGAAAACACTTTATTTTCGGTATATATATGCAATGCACCCTCTTTGTGGAGAAACAAATGAAAATAAAATCATACAAAAAAGTGTAATGCACATACACGTTCATGCGTTTCACTGCTTGTACGAAAACAAATTTTTGACATGCATAACTCACTATAACTACCTGAACGTTGCAGCTAGTCCTAAAGCCTGCGGAAAAGAAGTGGCATTACCAGCGTATACGTCGCCTCTCAGACATTCTGTATTCCAACTAAAAGGACCTATTCCTAACCGGGGGATGGCGGGGGCGGGACTAGCCCGGGGCCCCATCCTCCCCCACTCATTTGGACCACGATCTCCTGGACGGTCAGCCTGTTTACGAGGTCCCCAACTCGGACATCCCAGGGGAGGGAGGTGTTACGGAAGGGAACTCCTGTAACTGTACGTGGTGGAAAAGCGAGGCCCAGAAAAAGTAAACACTCAATGTAGACACCATTTCCTGTAAATAACCCACGTGAATTTACTGTAAACCAGTTTTAGACATTACACGCATTGATAATTACTTTCTTTTGTTTACACATGGCTGATTCATGCCGGATTGTTTCAAATGCGTTAAGTATTAATACCTTGTATCCTCTAAACAAGTGCATATATAGATCCGTGCCCTTCAAACTGGCGTTTATGGTATAGAATTAATAAATACGAATTAAAATAATTACTAAATAAATATTAGTTTCAAATGTCATTTCATAAATAAATAAAATTTTATAAATAAATAGAAAATAGATGTTTATAAATGATACTTTTGTTCTCGATTCATATATAACTTGCTCTCCACTTACAAATCGTCAAGTGTTAAATTGGAGATAATATTATCAACAACTCGATGTAAACTGAAACATTTGAAGTAAAAATCATTAATTTTATATTAGATCCAAGATGGACTGATAAAAATTGTACTTGTGTACTGAATAGATTTTTATGAAAGTATTTTAGTTCACTTACAATTTATTTTGGGACAAACATACATTAAGTGAAATGTTGAATATTATAAAAACTTTGATGTCTTAATTTATCAAAATATTTCTATTTAAACGTTATACATAGAAAATCATAATTCAAGCAAAAATTGATCGTGTAAATTTATTTCCTTATTTCATTATGTTACTTTATTTCAACTTAAATGACAGCATTATGTAAACAAACAGATCAAGGTTTATAACTAAACCGATGATTACTTTGTCTCGACAAATAAATATGTATGTTAACAATCAGTAGAAAGCTAAATACTTCACAAAACTAACATGGAAATTATTATATAACCATGCGACAAATGTTAAAAACAAATCTTTATAAATAGTACAGATTGTCATACATTGCACAGCCATCGGACATAATACGTGGCGTGTCGGAAAGAGACAGTTAATTTTTACATCGTCCAAGGTAGCCTTCTTTCACGTTGCTGTAAATTTGAATTATTATCATTAAACAAAAGGTTTATCTGCAGAACTTCCACAAACATTACTTAAGGTCAATGGACCCTTAAAGAGGCACAACTATCAGTGGGATTTATAAAATATGTAAAAACACTGTAACAGTAACAAACTGCTTGATTTTACTTATGATCACTTTAATATAGCATATAAACTTTTAAAATATATATATAGTGAGTTTCATGTTTTCACTGGTATTGTAATAATTCTTTTTTTTTTTTTGTAAACTGTGAAAAAAGATGCATTGTGTAAAAAAGATGCAGAAGTTACATAGAATGGATAGAGAAATGCTGGGAAATAAATGAACTTACTGACAATGCATCAGACATTGATTGTCGTAGGTTTGTCCATCTGCTCCACACACCGGGTTATAGAATGTGAGGACAGTGGCAGGACGGCGAGGGGTGTTGTTTCGCAGACTCCTTCATACGCTAAGGTAGCTTTACTAAACAATTGCAATAA
This sequence comes from Saccostrea cuccullata, assembly GCF_032062105.1. NCBI lineage: Eukaryota > Metazoa > Mollusca > Bivalvia > Ostreida > Ostreidae > Saccostrea > Saccostrea cuccullata. The sequence continues at coordinate 318,387 of NW_026927697.1, read as the reverse complement.
AAGAAACAAATTGTGGTTAACGTATTTGTATCTATATCCTTCAACATTCGATACTTACATGTAATCATTTTTATTGCATTATTTTCTATATATGTTAAATGGGGTTTATTAAAGATTGATCTCTATATATTAAACATCTCTAATTTTGTTTTTTATGTTTAAATGTCATGTTTTTTTTTGTAGAAAGTTTGCAACTATCTTTAGCAACATCCACCTAACCCCGCTGAGAGCTACACTCGTTCATAAGAGAAGTTTTGTTATCGAATGAGAAAAAAAAATCTCTTGACAGCAAACACAGTAATGCTACTAACTGGCACATCATGAGACATTCGTTGGCATATGTTACGCCGTCACTTCCACACATTGGGTAGTACATGTTATTACACATACATATGGGTCCTTCAGCTGCCGCCGGCGCGGCCTCCAGGCACTCCCCAGTCCAGTGGGCCTTACCAACAGCTCTGTCAAGAAACAGATTTATTAACCATTCAATTATGGAAAAGGATCATTGAAAACTATTCTTTAAAAAACTCTCAACATACATGTACAGTGTATTTTATAAGTGGTGCTGCTTTTTTAAACAAAAGTCCAGACAATCTTTGCTACATTTACTGAATTTGCTTTGGCAAAATGGTATGGATTTTTTATGCATATCTGCTACATTTACTGATTTTACTTTGGCAAAAAGAAATATTTAGAGTCATACTATTTAGACTTACGCGCAGTTTAGGAGACATTCGTTGTCATAGGTCTTGCCGTCTTTTCCACATACTTTGTTTAGATTTGGGCATGCGCACAATGATTGCTTACACTCTCCGTCATGTAACTTGGAGGCCCCTCTGAAATGGAATCGAGTTGCACTTATTTTTTTTTATTTGAGTTTACCTTGATGAGATAAAGATTAGTTTGCATTTTTTTCGCTTGAACGAATTGGGTCATTTTTAATTTTTAAAGGGTAAAAGTTTTACGTAGCCGTTAAAGGATTGTTATCGTTAAATAAATGCAAAACTCTCAAATGTTTGTAAAATTGTATTATTTACAGTTTATTTTGTAGATCTATGTGGTTTACAAATAACTGCCATACAGTCAGATTCAAATATTTTCCCAGAAATACCGTAAGTATTCTAATAATGTATGTTCAGGTAGCATTAAAAAAATGAACTTACGCGCACTTAAGAACACATTCGTTATCATGAGTTTTTCCATCGTCTCCACATACAGGAAGAGAGGTGGACAATGCGCAACTGATACTTCCACATTCCCCGTCATGGGCTTTTGTCCAACCTCTGTATAAAACAATATGTAATCAGTGTTGATTATTTGAAACTTAAATGTAAGCTACAGTTGTACGAGTCTAAATTATAGCCTACATGTAAATAGGCAAATTAAGGGAACTCACGTGCAATTTCAAGAAAAGACATTCGTTGTCATAGGTTTTATTATCATTACCGCAAACCTGCTTAATCATCAGTGGGCATGCGCAAGCTTGACTTCCGCACTTCCCATCGTGATATTTAAGTGCGCCACTGTACAAAAAATATGATATGAAAGAATGTTGTACTTTTTGTATTTTGTAGTTGTTCATCCGATAATCGTAAGTCTAATGTATTCATCTTTTTTGACACCTTGTTTAATGATTTGCTCATTTTGTGAAGTAAAAACATTCTTATATAAATAAACCTTCCCTACTAAAAAAAAACCTCTATACTTCGTTGAGTACTGTTGTGTGAGTGCCGAGTATAGAATAAAATTTGTAGCTATCCACTGGCAAGTGGCTGCGTCTCCATACCAGTGAAACATTCTCGAAAGGGATATTAAACAACACACAATCAATCAGTAATTACAAGTTACAAGTATTTACATGTACAATATATCTTTAGACTGCGGTACTTACGCACAATTCATTTCACATTCATTATCGTACGTCACGCCGTCCTTTCCACATACGGGTTCTATATCCAGTGGACAAACACATCCGGTGCTCTTGGACTCCACTGTATAAAGAGAAGAATTGGTTACATGTACAGTAGGTTTCCTGTTGAAATATTTTATATTAACCAAATATTGATTGGTTGCTATAGACTGGCAATGGAAAAATTAAAAACTCGCGACGTAACCAGAATGTAAATTTAGTTACATGTAATTTACAGATCTATCTGATAAAATAATAAATTAAAAGTTAAACGTCATATGATAAACAGTTAAAAGGAAATACAGAAAAAAACAGAGAGAGAGAGAGAGAGAGAGAGAGAGAGAGAGAGAGAGAGAGAGAGAGAGAGAGATTACCTGAAATCAAAATTCTAACAAGAATGCTGAGGGTGAGCAACATGTCGAAGGTCTGATGAAAAACTGATGTATCTAGATAAGAAACTTTTATATACTTTTCTAGATTTGGGAGTGCCATCACGTGCCTATCCCCGATATCCGATTTGTCAAATGAAATGCAAACTTTCCTATTAAAAAGAACAGTTTATTCGATTTAAAATGTCGTAAAATTCTAAATAATATGTAAATCATGGGAATTGTAAACAAAAGAAGTCAACATTAGAAGCTTTTTTATGATAATAACAGGAAACATGTTTGATATAATAAAACAGTTTTATAGTTTGTATAGTTTGTTTGAAAGAGAATGCAAAGGAAATATTACGGAGTATTTTTATTTCTAAATTTTTTTTTATTAATTTACGTATTTGCGCATTCAGTAAAACCACATCTTAAGTAAATGAAAACAGTGTAAATGTGTTTTTGACCAAGTCTAGTTAAAAAACAAAAAAAAAAAATAATAATAATAAATAAAAAATAAAATAAAATGACGTACAGAATTAATGCATTTCTTATTCCACTAGAATAAAATATAACTTTTAAAGTATATCCGAAATATTCAGAAACATTTGACAATTTTCAGTATATTTTTTTTTCAAATTAAATTTAACCAATATTTTTTATCTCAAAAATACCTAATAACACTTTTTAAAATTTTTTATTATTTTTCAATTACGGGTTACTAGATCTACATGTACGAGACTCGAAAGAAATGGTTCTCTTCGGGGTTTTTTTATTTAGTAACAAAGAAACAACAAATAATGCAGGTGAATATAATTATATTACAATTACATGTAAAAAGCAACTGAATAATTGAATAATACAATTTTGGTCGTGCAGAATGTGTCGATGATATGGATGGAAAGAAAAAAAATAACGAAAATTCCATCTACCAGAAGCAAAGAAATTAAATTGGAAAATATTATCAGTAATAAAGGTTAACCAAATATTCAAAACTACTCATAGTCAAATGCTCTTCGTTTTCAACTACTTGAAAAAAAAACTTGAAGCACTTAGATTGAATAATTCCATGAATATCTAATTGCAAATTGTAAAATTCAAATGAAATATAAGAGTGGTACATCAATGTCACATCACGATTTTTTTTATTTCTTCAATAAACAAGCAAGAAGTGATGGCATTTTATATTTTACAACTCAAGGACGAATATCCACTGACAAGACATAAAAATACGATACCATAAAGATTGCGATAAAATACTTCTCCTTCTGAATGCTCTTAACGTTGTAGTTTAAATCATATTGCATATGTATCTGAAAATGACAAAAAGATATTTTGAATGTTCTTAAAAGCAAAGCAATCGTAACAACACAAGGAATACATATTAAAGTAATTTTAACCATAGAAGACTATAAAAAAGAGTTACTTCTAGAAAAAACTTCAATAATGTTCACGGCTGAAAATTTAATACTTAGTATTTTCTCCCCCAAACAGCAATTTATTCAACATTGACACTCTGAATACATAAAATTATAAAAATACTAGAATGCCATGTATTCTCAATAATGAAGTCCTTTTGTTGAGTTATGAGAAGATTAATTGATTGATTGTATATTGTTTAACGTCCCTCCCGAGAATTTTTCACTCATGGAAACGCCACCACTTGCCGATGGAGAGCTGCAAAATTTGTCCTATACTCGGCACTAAGGGCCATTGAGCAGTGAGGGATCTTTTTCGTGCCAGCACCTACTGCGACACGAGACCTTGGTTTATACGGTCTCATCCGAAGGACCGGTCTCCATCTCCCACAGTGGGATTCATACCAGCGACGTAAGGATTGACTCTCTTACTCCGCGACTCTAGAGCAGACGACTTAACCACTGCGCCACGTGGGCGACAGTTATGAGTAGAAGATCATCCTTCATACACCGTACCTCTAACCGAGAGATTCTATGTGGTGTAGTTTTCCATATGATACCCATTACAATACTGGACATACAGATGTTTCATTCAGATATTTTCTGACCATTATATGTCTTGAAGATGCCTTTAAATATGAAACTTCAGAAGTTTTAATTGATCAAATTCTGCTCAATGGTTTATATAACAGTTGATAAGAGTTTCCATGTTATTTTAATTGAACCGATTATTTTGGCTCCCCGACACCTTGTACCTTGTATTTATAAAGAAATCGACCAATATAAAAATATAAACAAATCCATGTATACTATTAGAACATATATACAAAGTCATGTATATTTTTAATTAAAAATATTTCGGCTTTTCAGTTTGTATTTACGAAGATTTTTTCCCCCTAAGAAGTATAATATTTACAAAGCCCGAGATAAATATTGTACTTCGAAGTTGGGGTCGCCCTCGTGGCGCAGTGGTTAGAGCGTCTACAGTCGCGGAGGAGTTGATCCTTACGTCGTGGGTTCGAATCCCACTGTGGGACGTGGAGACCTGTCCTCCGGATGGGACCATGTAAACCGATGTCCCGTGTCGCAGTAGGTGCTGGCACGAATAAGATCTCTCAGTGCTCAATGGCCCTAAGTGCCAATTATAGGACAACATTTGTAGCTCTCCATCGGCAAGTTGTGGTGTTTCCATACGAGTAAAAAATTATTGTGAGGGACTTTAAACACCATACAATCAATCAATCGATGACAAAGTACTATCGTTTTGTGAAAACAGCAATGATCGTATTAGTATAGGATTTTTTAAAGATGTAATGACACAATGTGTTCCATAGGCACCTAATTACGTTTTACTTCTGCTGAGGTCCAATCCAAATGCAATGAGAGAAACTATATTATGTTTTATTCATCGTCGAAACCATAATCAAAATGTACGTTACTTTCCCAGGAGAAAGCTATCAGTGGGTTCCGAACCGTAGCTTGAGACCAAAGTGACTTGTTTCGTGTACGGGCAAATAAGTAGGGCTACCCCGTAATTGAAATATCCCTGTGCCTGAGACGATGAATTAAAAAAATCAAGCATACCAGTTTTATTATATGATTGAAACATTCTTATAGCCGCCCGTCTGGCGCAGTGGTTAGAGCGTCTGCTTTATAGTCCCCAAATAGGGAGTTGATCTTTACGCCGCGGGTTCGAATATCACTGTGCGACATGAAGACCGGTGCTTAGGATGAGACTGTGTAAAATGAGATCCTCAGTCGCAGAAGGTACTGGCACAAATAAGATCCCTTATTGCTCAGTGGCCCCAAATGTCGAGCATTTGGACAAACTTTGCAGCTCTCCATCGGCAAAAAGTGGCGTGTCCATATGAGTGAAAAAATTCTCGAGAGGAACGTTAACAACACACAAACTTTTAAAAAAAACCCCGAAACATTCTTATTTTTAAGAGATCAACCAATGTAAGAAACATAATGTTATCTCATTTTTTTCAACTTCCTGAAAATTAATATTTCCTACATTGGACTAAAAATAGATAGCCTGGTCCTGATTTTTAAAAAGAAGGCTAGAAATAAGTTCTAACGGCAAATAGTTATTATTTGGTCCAGCATAGTTTTTTAACCTATTTCGAGTATGCTGAATCCGAAAAAAATATGCTGGCCTTCATGAAAATGGCGTTAAGAAGGTCAAAATGGCGATTCAAAATGGCGAACACCAAATTTTTCCAAATTCTCCGTTAAAGCTGTTCAATCGAGAAAATGATGCCGGAATAGCCATGTATATACTAATTTTATATAACAACATTACTAACATCTAGAAATGAAGCACTTAAGTTAAAAAAAAATCAGCCGTTTCCTCCAAAAATTCGAATTTTCTCTGTTTTTTTCATCTTTCATTTTTCTGCTATACTTTGTTAAGGATGTTTGCATGCATGCATGTTCATACACTTAGATTTGTTCTTTTGCGTGAATTCGTACTTCAAAGAACAAAATATATATTTGAATTCAATTTTTAGGCGGAAGCCGCCTATTGCATTTACTTTGATGACCTTTTTACCTCTCAAGATGTCAAAGGTCAATTTTGCCCTCTGACATGGTACTCCAAACGGATGTATCTTAAACTAAGGGCATACAACCGCTACTCATATTCAACACCCTTCCCAATCTTTATCGTTATTATCATATCAAAAGCGTGTGTTATGGCTGAATTTATTTGAACAATTTATTTTGATTAATATAAAACAAAGTCCAATAAAATAATAGCCTAATAATAAAACTAATAGTTACTTTAGTACTCCTGATACGTTTCACGTTTGAGAGAGCTCTGTATGTTTAAAACAAAAACAAATGGGGTTCAACATCAAGGGGTCCTGAAGCGATGTTTAGAAACATTACGAGAGACAAAATAGTTCAAGTAGGTATTATTGTATCTAAGAATTAATGACAGGTACATGTATACAGCTACTAATGAACTAATCTTTTAAATAATCTATTGGAAAATAGAAGAAAAGAGGTATGTAGTTCATTTTATCAATTGTTTATTTATACTTAAGTACTACTTCCGCGTAATAATCTAACATGAGACGATTCAGCGTGAAATTATTGTAAACAAACCCACATGGAGTACAAATGATTTACAATGGAAGTGACAGGCTTCTCTTCAACATAGCAAGGTAACGCACGTTGTCTGATTAGCTTATCTTTCATTGTAACCTTTATCTTTATTGTTTTAACTTGAAAATGTCGCCTCCCTATGCAGACATGCTTTAATTAGATATCGTAACATGATACCTGTTTTGGTCGGTCTTGATCGAACGAACTGATACTGTATCTGCATATGATTTCATGCATGCCTGGGAGAAATTATTTGAGGAATTATCATGCCGAGTCTATGTATACATTTATATATCCTGCATTTAATGTAAATATGTTGAAGGATGGACCAAAGCTATGAAAATTGGACAGTTTCAAAAACACAATTTTAGTCAGTATAGATGTGTCCCTACGGAGGCAGCTAACAAAGAGCGGGATAATTAACATTGCATGGTGAATATGTAGAAATTTTGCTCTGTGTCATCTCTATAAATAAGAAAAACTCAACTCAGCACAACCGCAGTCAGATACACTATTCTAATGATTCTGAAGCTGAGTACATGTATATTTAAATCAATTTAATATATTTCAAGTGGGATAAGTGTCATAAGTTATGATACATATATGTTTGATAGCATAACGAATGTTCTTGTTATAATGACAAAAATGAACCGAATATTTTTTGAAAGTATGATTTGACAGTTTGTATTTTTGTTAAATTGACTTATTTTCTTTTCAATTTTTCAAATACACTAAAGTAATTTTTATCAGTCCATATATATCATATATATCTTATATACATTTAATCTGTTTTCTTGCAAATGCATGATTACGAACAATAGTAGGCTTTTGAGAGAGAGAGAGAGAGAGGAGATAGAGAGAAATACAGGAAAATTTTAGGGAAGTCAAATCGGTAAAATCATTTGATAATTAATAATCGCTTAATCGGACTTTTCCCCGATTGAATACTCGGTTTCTAACGGTAAAATATAGATAAAAGTTTGTTCTTGAGCCTAGTTAATCTCTATTAACCCACAAAAATATACAAATAAACAATAATTAATAATAATAAATAAAAAGCAAAAAAAATTATGCACAATTAATACACCCAAAATTACAAAAGGTTGTTTTCTACTGTAAACCAAGTATTATACGCGTGCGATAAATATCCGCGAGTTCCGCGAGTAACCTCTCTCGCAAATTTAGGCGAACCAGTTGACAAATTCCCATATCATGTTTATTCAGAGTTATTTGCCCGTTTTTCAGATCCCGTTTGTTTACTGTTAGTGTAAAAAGCAGTTGAAATTTAATTACACACATTCAGAAAAAATAAAAACGAATGGCAAATCTAAAACTATTTGTCTAAAAGTGATTAAAATGTCATGTTGTGTTATTATTGTTCATTTATTGTTAGAGACGAGTCAGAGATAGCCTGGTTAATTACGGCTAATTATGGCCCAGTCCTGCTCTGTCCCAACCATTTATAATAATTGCCCCTTGGCCGTGTATAGAAAGCGTCGATAATTACTTTATTTATTGAGAGTTTTAAATCAATTTTAATCTCCTAGTTTTTCCATTTTCGTTTGAGTTTATACACATGGTAAACATTTTAACCGGATATAAGATTTTAAATGGACGCAATGCACAGAATGTTTTGAATAATGCATAAGCAGACCTCACGCTACCATTTTACCTAGTTTTGAATCTTTATTTGATTTCTAAATATATGTGACCACTTTTCTAAATCGTGTTGAAGTGGGTAAAAAATGCTATAATAATTGGTTTACATTTCTAGGTTTGTTTATTAAAAAAGCTCGTCATGGATGTTCATGCTCATAGTCTTATAATACTTTATTTATTGGTGTTTCCAGTTTATACACTAAACCTAATTAGCAAATTGACTCTCATCAATCATTATTTCTAAATATATTTTTCCTTACTGAAGTGTATACTGAAAACAATTATTAAAGTCACTCATGCAAAAATTAAGGACCACGTACAATAGTTGTGCCTGCTAATTGTCAGTAATTACTGTATATTCACAGCTACATGTAGGGGCGATAACGGGTGTTTTACAGCTAGGTGTAGATGAAAACATGCTAATTACCGTTTGCATATTTAAGTAAATATTGATAAAAATATTTACTTTGAAAAAAGAAATTATTTAATATACATCCGAGTAACCGAGTATCTATTTTTAGTATTCAGTACTTGGCCGTTGGATCGAGTACTCAGTTAAGTTGACGTCCCTAGAAAATATATTAAATATATCATAAAGGGCTATTTGAAGTCCTTGATTTCATTTATTGAAAGTCGGATAAATTGTAAAATATAATTATGAGATATTCTTAATTTTTTTCACTTATTCACTTTGTAGAAAATTCTAACAAGAGACAGTTGTCAGGAGAATCAGGCGCGGATCCAGGATTTGGAGTTAGGGGGGGGCGCCAAAATTAGGCAAGGGGTCTGGGGGCCGCCGTGAGGCCCCCAGTGGGTCCAGGGCAAAGCCCTGGTGGGGGCCCAGGGGGCGAAGCCCCCGGAAGCTCCTGGGTTCTAGAGATTTTGAAGGGTTAAAATGAGGTCTACCAAAGCCATGGTGGGGGCCCAGGGGGCGAAGCCCCCGGAAGCTCCTGGATTCTAGAGATTTTGAAGGGTAAAAATGGACCCGGACCACAATTAGCTTACATATAGACTTATATAGTAAAAACATGTGTTTTATTTTCTTTGTAACTTTTTTAAAAATCTTTACTTCCAAAATATCTTTGACCATATGATAGAACAATGTGTCAGATAAATATTCACATCCAGAAATAGGGGTGTTGAATGTGGAATTCCCTGGTTATTAATAAATTTCTGACGTCATGACCTCAGGATAGCTCTCGCTTGGCAAAAAAAGTGTAAACAAAGCAAACGAATGCTCTTTTTAATTCTAGGCATAATTTTTGCTTGAAATGCACCTTGCTGCATATCATTGTAAACTTTAGACAATATACTTTTATTCTATACCCAAAAAGTATCTAAAACATGTGAGCTATTTTTATTTTTATCATTGAAAGGGAGGCATATGAATTTCTTACATGTGCTACATTTTAGGCATTTGACCTTCACCCTTTAATTGTGGCCCGGATCCTATATGGAGGCATAAAATTCATTAAAAAATTTTAAGGCCATATTTGAAATCCTTAGATACTACTTAACTAATATACCAAGTTTGATTGAAATTGGTTGATATCTACATGTAAAATTACATATTATGTATACTAAGGCAATACAGGAAAGAAAATGGCAAAAAATGGCAAGTATGAAATTTTAAAATTGAAATATGTAAAAACTGTTAGACAATAAAAGGAACTAATTATTACAAGTAAGTTGTTGATACCTCTTAAACACACACACTCTTAAATATGTAAAATACAAGATTTTTAGATTTCTAGGTAATTTGATGATCTGTACCCTGTATTTTCATAAAATTTTCTTAAATTAAGAAATATAAAATCTATCATGAAAATCTGAGAGTGACAATAGGGGTAAACATTTAAAGTACATTTATTCATAAATCAAATGATGTATCACATTACTGATAAAAGTGTACATAACATTCAAAATAAACAGATTTCTAAGCCCACCCCCCACATCCTTTTTCCTGACTGTCAAGAGGGGCCATGTGCAGCTGATTGGCTAAGAGTCTTTGTATAGGTAATCTTAATACCCTATGGGAGTCTGTTTTGACTGGTGATTGTCAAAGTAATATATTGCAGTAAATACCACTAAAAAAGTGTCCAAATAAACATTGTCATAATTCAATCTTGCTTTCAAATCCACTCTTCACTACACATGAAAACAATGAAAGGTGACCGTAAAAGAAGAAAAAATCTTAATTTTGGATTTAAAAAAGGGAACACTCATTATATTAAGGCTCATCAGGCTACGTCAAATGCCGCAGGTTCTTCAAGTTCAGCGTCAAACATCCAGGGTTCCTCAGAGACCGAGACAGCACATCCCCTTGCTGAAGGCCAGGAAAACATCTCAAGGACACCTATCCTTCGTCCCAGACCTGAGCCATGCCAGGAGCTAAAAAATGAAGAGACGTCTTATGAGTTTGAGGGAAACCGCATTGTTGACATAACATTGGTCTTGGAAATGTTTAATGATGCAGCCAAATGCCACTTTGACCAGGCCAAGCACTGTAATTTTCCAGTGTGGGAATACTCAGGACAGAGGAAATGGGGGTTTGGATGGCAGAAGAGACTACTGTGTACGGTATGTAATTTTCAGACAAATTACTATAAATTATACACTGAAATTCCTACCTTTAACAAACCAGGCCCTAATCCTGCCAGTATCAACTGGAACTTTCAATTAGCCCTGCAGAACACCTCCATGGGGAATCGACGCAGTCGGGAAATGGTAGCTGCCTTGGACATTCCACCTCCTAACCGCAGTTCCATGCAAAGGGCCAGCAACCAGGTCAACACAGCCACTCTAGCCCTGAATAAAAAAGACATGGGTGAGAAGAGACAACTGGTTAAGGCCATCAACCAGGTCAAAGGTCAAGAACATCCAGAGGAATTGGACATTGCCATAGATGGACGCTACAACTCCATAACCTTCGGTAGCAGCAAAAAGCCAGGCTACAATGCATCACAAGCTTACGCCATTGCATGCGAGACCAACACCGACAAACAGTATATTATTGGCTCAGCAATGCAGAACAAACTTTGCTGGACTGGAACCTGGCTTCGAGGTAATGGTTATGATGTTCATTGTCCAGGGGGTCATGAAGACTGCACAGCTAACATTGAAATGTTCTCACCTCTTTCAGAGTACGAGATGGCTAAATCCATAGGCGAAGATCTGGCAGCGGACGGGTTCAAGGTGAAGCACGCCACAACAGACGGTGATGCCCGGTCAGCCCAGGGATTCCAAGATGCCATGCGAATTTTTCATCCAAACTGGCAAGTCACTCGACTCGCCGACCCAACCCATGTCAGCAGAGCCCAGTTCCGGCAGTGTCGCAGTGCCCACTTCAGCCCCGAGATGTTTCCCTGCAAAACAAGAAGGAGGTTAGACGACATGAGAAAAGTTTTTGCACAAGATGTAAAGGCCCGGTGCAGCTTAGTCTATAAGAAACTCATGGATACTTACACTGGAGACATCAACACCATCTGTAGTAAACTTCCTCTTGTCGTAGAAAGTACCATCCTCTGCTACTCAGGAGACTGTTCAAAATGTCGAAGGAATTCAGTGGTGTGTGAAGGTGGAGACAGACACAACTGGTGGAATCAGTCTTATATCCTCGCCCCGAACAAACTGACATCCCTGCACCTGAATGAAAATGACAAGCACTTGTTAAAAGTCATTCTTGAGATGCGACTTAGCCAAAGTGCCATTGAGGAAATGAAACTCAACACGTCAACTCAGAAATGTGAGGGTCTTAACAGAGCAGTCAGCGAAGTTTTACCTAAGCACACCAACTATTCAAGAAATGCTGAAGGAATCCTCTCAGCTGAGATTTTAAGACAAAACAACAGTCCGGGACTAGCAACATCAATGAAAGCAGCAGAGATTACATTACCACTGTCTGACCACACACATCAGTACCTAAAAAGCATTGACCAGGAATATGCCTATCGCAGAGAATACAGAAAGAGAAAAGCAGTTAAAAGGCGAGAAATGCAGAGAAAAGCTACGCTAATAAAACAACATGCGGCGGCTAGAAAAGGAAAGACCAAACCCGGATGCACCTACAACAAAGGGCAACTTGATCCCAAACCCACCTACCTACAGTCCAAGGGAGACAATCCAGAGGATCACACCTACTACCAGACATGAGTTGGCAAGACGAAGACAAAACGGCCCTTCTCAGGGCCAAACAAATTATTCGAAAAGATACCTACTATACAAAGTCGTATAAGAAACGTGCAAAAATTAACACCAGGCCACAACCCTAAAACTTCCACATAAATACATAAGACACATCATACACATACGCACACATGTACATACATACATCCATACATACTTACTTACTGATCAATATTTTTGTCAAAAACTACAAACTATACCACCCCCCCCCCCCCCATCTTCCTTGAAATGACAAACCCATCAACCCCCATTTCTATTTTAGTGAAAAGTACATATTTTTACACAACATAATTTCCACTTACCTGAAATTATAAACTCCAATACACAACCTCTGCCTGCATGTGCAATTATGAGTCGGGCAAAGCCTGAATCCCATTTCCATGTGCTTTCCTGCAAAATAAATCCATGCACATGTTATTGTAAATATTGGCCCAATCACCACCTTCTTATTGCGCCTTATTTTGCGTGGGGGGAAATCAATGGATAGCTTGTCTGTCATTTCCAATAAACACCTCGTCTTTCATCTATGACTTCAAAGGGACCCCTTATTAAGAATACACATGCAAATACACATTACAAAACAGTTTTTCTATTTTTAAAAAGGAACTATCTTCGTGGTCAATGGATGCACTAATGTGACCTCTTTCACCGACATATCAATTCCCCTGAAATATTGCATTCTGGGATGCATAATTTAATTTTTTTTTCAATCACTCAAAAAATTTTAATTTTTATGAAAATTAATTTTAAAATGTTTAAATATTTTTAAAAATTTTTTATGAAACTATTTCAAAATGCATAACCCACCTCTTGTCAAAATTTCATTGTCATATCTTTAAAAATAAATTCAGGGGAAACCCTCAAACACCCCATCATAAGGACCCGGACCACAATTAGCTTACATATAGACTTATATAGTAAAAACATGTGTTTTATTTTCTTTGTAACTTTTTTAAAAATCTTTACTTCCAAAATATCTTTGACCATATGATAGAACAATGTGTCAGATAAATATTCACATCCAGAAATAGGGGTGTTGAATGTGGAATTCCCTGGTTATTAATAAATTTCTGACGTCATGACCTCAGGATAGCTCTCGCTTGGCAAAAAAAGTGTAAACAAAGCAAACGAATGCTCTTTTCAATTCATATTTCTAGGCATAATTTTTGCTTGAAATGCACCTTGCTGCATATCATTGTAAACTTTAGACAATATACTTTTATTCTATACCCAAAAAGTATCTAAAACATGTGAGCTATTTTTATTTTTATCATTGAAAGGGAGGCATATGAATTTCCTACATGTGCTACATTTTAGGCATTTGACCTTCACCCTTTAATTGTGGCCCGGATCCTATATGAGTTCTACCAAGTAGACATATTTGATTTACGCTAACTTTGACAATTTTAGGGGGGGGGCGCGCGCCGGGTGCGCCCCCCCCCTTAAATCCGCCACTGAGAATGGTGGAGACAATCTCCAGAAAAGAAAACACTACTGATATTAGGATGCATGTACCAATATTTTATGATCCCGAAAAACAAGTTTACCACAGAAATAAAAAAAAATATTGTCTGGCGTTCAAGGGTCTGCCATGGTAGGAGCTCTCCTGAAAAATATCCATTTATTGTGGACATCATGACACAGGGCTCACCTGTCATCAGCATTAAAGACTTGTGATTTGTTCTACCTGGGCCATACGTGTATTGAATCAAGACATTTTATAGAATCACAAGCACATTGTAAATCTATTTAAGGTCTTCTATGTATGTTGCATCCTTATTTGATTTGCAACTTAACAAAACTTTGTTTCATTGGTACTATGTCAACTTAATATACAGACAAAATCAAAAGCAGTTGTGATGTTTATTGTTTTCTATTACTCATTAGTACTCATTTTTGTGTGAAATTTAATAATTATTTATTTCTTGCTCCCAAAACCCATATCTTACAAATTTCATGTATAATTGCAACTTGCATTTCAATTTTATCTTGTTATACTTTACAAAAATAAATGTTAAAATGATCATATTGCTATTGACTTCACCTATTCTCATCTGTCCACTTCAAAAGGGAGACATATTGTTAATTCTTGTTCTTTAGATTCAATCCTTCAAAATATTTATTAACACCCCCCCCCCCCCCTTAAGATAGATATTATACTTCAAATATGTGTCTTTAAAGTTTTGCACATGAGGACTTGTAATCATGCTTCCGCCTATCAGTACTTTCAGTACTTTGATTGAAATAGAAATTAGCATAATAAAAACCAAAGTAATATGCATTTAACACTAACAGTCCGAACACTGAATGCATGTTCGAATTAACAAATTTTATTAGACGCAATACATTACGTCATGAATAAAAGTTAAACGTAATACATTACGTCATGAATAAAAGTTACACGTAGCTTACAGGTAAATGATACTGTTTAACCAGTGTTTAAAACAATTCATGGATGGGGCTTCAATATGACTGAATCATTAGGATGTAAACAAAAACATCAATACAATACCGATTTGTGTGTGATATGTCAGGACAGAAAACCAGATGTTTTAGAGTTAAAATGCAGAAAATCGATAGAAGCATTAATGGAGAGAGCATCTCGTCGTAAAAAAGTTAAAGATGCTAAAACTGATGATGCTATTGATAGAATTGAGCAGCTGGGTTCAACTGAAAGAGTACTATGTCACAGGAAATGTCACATTGAATTTATACATCCAAAATCTATAAAAGAAATAGAAACAAAAACTAGTGTCCTTGAAGATATTCCAAGGTCGAATACAGAGTCAAAGAAATTACCGTCTACTTCTACGTCCTCCAATCTCTCTTCTTGAACGGGTCGTTCATCGAGAAAGTCATTTTCTCCTGTAGATTGGGAGTTATGTATGTTTTGTCAAGAACAGAATAGAGAAAAATTCAACATTACAACCTTTTCTGTTAGTGACATGGTCTTACAGAATGCCAAATATGACGAGGCATTGTGAGTTAAATTAGGGAATGTAAGCGATTTGATTGCTGCAGAGGGTAAATACCATTTAAAATGTATGAATGCATTCAAGTATGAAACGTAGAAAACGGAGAAAGAGACCCAAGGTGAGGATCTAGCCATGTTTTTTCTTGTTCGTGAGCTTGAATACGCAGGGAATAAGCACCAAATTTTGCAGCTTTCTGATATCTGGAATAGAAACTGTAGACTGATCGAAGAGATTGGGTTTGAGATCCCTCAGTCTTACATTACTCGGAGATCGACATTCAAAGATAACCTACAAATAAAGGTGAAAAGTATCTTTCAGTTTATCCGTCCTATGGATAGAACAATCTCTGAACGCGAAACGCTTCTAATGCCACATACTTGGTCTGCATCTAGAAATATTCAATGAGGTACAAGATATCACAGATGACAAATTTCTCACCATGCCATGTTATAAGCCTACACATAACTCTTTTCACGAACTTGTACATGTTGTATTGAAATTAAGATCAGATCTGCAAGATAGAAGTGGGCATAAAGGTTTAAACGTGAGTGAGGACGATGCCATTGACTGTGTTCCAGAAAGTGTTTTCATGTTTTTAAATCTTCTTTATGGCGGGCAAGAACTTTTTGAAATTGCTTCCAGCGAAGAGCGTCCGGTATGCACTAGACAAAAGAAAGTATAAAGTGTCGCTCAAGATATTGTCTATGGGGTAAGTGATGGAAAAAAGTGGACTCCAAAGCATATTGGCCTTGCTTGTACATTACACCAAATGACAAGATCAAAACAGCTCTTGAATTTATTCAATGGTGCCGGTCATACGCTTAGTAATAAGGATGTCCTGAGAATAGACACAGGTCTAGCAGAATGAAGCCTCCATTCTATGGACGAGAGAAGTGTCCTTTTTTACCATTAAATTTAAAACCTAATGTTTTCACTCACTTCACGGCCAATAATATAGACATTAGTGACTCGACACTAGATGGCAAGGACACATTTCATGCAACGCAGATTGCTTGTTGGCAACGTGGATCAGGAAATGACCTTGACCTAAAACATATATTTCCATCTACAAATGAGACTTTACAGGTACCTTCTCAGATTGATTGATTGTATACTGTTTAACGTCCCTCTCCAGAATATTTCACTGATATGGAGACGTCAACATTGCCGGTGAAGGGCTGCAAATTTAGGCTTATGCTCGGCATTTACATGCACGGCCTTTGAGCAGGGAGGGATCTTTATCGTGCCACTCCTGCTGTGACACGGGGCCTCGGTTTATACGGTCTCATCCGAAGAACCGCCCCATTTAGTCGCCTTTTACGATAAGGAAGGGGGTACTGAGGACCTATTCTTATCCGGATCCCCACGGGAAGTACCTTCTCAGATAGACAGGATTGCAGAAACCACGGTAATAGAAGGAAAATCACAGCCGTTCTATCCAAAAGAAGTTACTCTAGATGTTTATAAAGCCCCTGATATAGCAGATCAATCATCCTGTGATGCGTTTGCAAAAGTATAGCAGCAGCATAAACCCCGATCTCTCTATCGTTGGTTACACGCCTATAGTACAAGCACCTGCTCATGAAATAGATACGCTTAACACAGTTGTCCAGAAATGCATGTACATATCTGACCGTCTTGGCCAACTGTATTAACAGTTGATCAAGCTCTATACTTTAAGTAGATGGATTTAAAATGGTCAGTTCCAGAATACAGAGAGAGAGACTTATGCCACGAATGAGTGGCTAACATATTGCCATGAACTTCATGAAATGTATTGGAAATCATATGAGTGGTTCATGTTTGTATGAACTCTGGATGGAATGTGAATTGCTCGGGCCTGTTGCTGCTCAAAATGTTCTAGCAGGAAAGCACTATAATCGCAGCGTGAGAGCCTATAAAATCAGTGCCCAAGCTCTTTGGAAGATTCTGCTTCCCAGCTTTTTGTTATTCGTAGCTAACAAGGACGTAAATCATTCACAAATGCAGGGTTCGACATTAACGGTAGCCCGCTGGCCCGGGAGAACTGAATATTGAGGTCGGGCTACCAAACATGCCTTTTAACTTGCCCTGCAGGGCTACTAAGAATTTTTCTAAATATTCACTCAGAGCAACAAAATAATTATCACTTACACACAATGTATCTAATAATTAAATCTATTTTCAAACATGTTTTATCATCATAATTATTATTTTTGTATGTCAAAATTGTAAAATTTAAAGGTGATTCGAAATACCCTAAATGATTATATATGTGGACTTTTTCGAATAGAAAAATGTCTAAGGTACAATCATAGAGTGACATATAATTTTTACCCAAAATACAGCCAGAATGCAGGATTTGGCATCTGTGTTTTCAAAATTTCCCGGGGGAGGCCCCCCGTACCCCCACCAGCAGGAGGGGGAAGCCCCCTCCTGCACCTACCCCCCTCGTCGCTTCGCGACTCGGCCACCAGCCTTCGGCTGCTGGACAACTAGAAATTAGAAATGGCTAGCCCTGCTGACAATTATGGTTTAAAAGTTAGTGTCGATCCCTGAAATGTTGAATGATGTTATGAATGAACAGAAAGACTTAGGGTCTAGTTTAGAGCTACTGCAGAATACTGTATTTAGGGAATATTTTTTTAAATTTCAGAGAGGAAATTACTAATCCAAATGTACTCTTTTGGTGGTCATACATGGAATTAGTTTCTATTCTCCTGGAATTTACAAAATCAGAAAGAGAAGGTTTGTGGGGTTTGTATTCATTCAGGCCAATCTCCCATGGTTCTTTCGATATGACCATATTAATTATGCAAGGTGGGGTAGTGTTTATCTGACTGATTGTAATCAACTGCCGCGTGAGGCTCTTGAAGAGTTCAAACAGGGCAACTTTGTTGACAAAAGAAGCCAAGGAACATTCAATCAAGTGGATCCAGATCAAAGTCAATAATGGCTTAACGCTACAGGTAAAAAGGGTGGTGGCATAGTGGGAATCAGGAGGACTCCCTCTGCACACAGTAGGTGGTCTCTTTCCTATAACTTAAGGTCACATGTAAGTTTTCTTACAAGAACCATGTACGACGTGAATCCAGATGACATACTCACTCACAAGGATACATCAAAGAGTCGACAGGTCCTTGAATGAGAGTTTGAGGAATCACTAGTTAACGCAATGAAAAGGTTTAAACTGCTTGACCCCTCCTACGAAAGATATGAATTAATGAACGTGATCACAAAAGACAAGGCTACTGTTCTTATCAGAGATTCGTTACTATCTTCAGCACATTTGGGTCAAGTACAGTTGGAGGGTTTTGCTTCAGATCGTATAATTCTAAACAAAGAGACGGGTACATTAAACGTTCCATTGCACCATACTTTGAAAAAAAATAATCCTTTAACATTTGAATCCTTATACAAGGTACGGGTTGGTTCTAAAGCTGTTGAAAAAAGAAACATTCTAAAGGCTGACCTTGTCATTGCATACAAAGCAGGAAGGGAGGTTGATTTGGGGCTTATACTGAAGCATGAACTCCTACCAGTGCCTATTTCAATTGCTGATACTAGTGGTTCCTTGAAATCAGGAAACAAATCAATTATATAGAATGAAATTCTGAAGGATGTCGAAGTTGGGGCGCGAGTTCAACATGAAAGTGATTCATCAGCTCTAATTATAGATGGGCAAGCATTGGTTCAGAGCCTTAGAACACATGGAATGAAAACATTTGGACACTTTGCTGACGAGTTTGTTTCAACTGTTTTTAGAAAAGAAAACAATTTCTCTAGGATCGATGTTCTGTTTGATCGCTACAGGGACCAATCAATAAAATCCGAAACTCGTTATCGCAGAGCAAAACGGCACCAACCAGTCAGAAGGATTGTTGAAAATCGAGACGTTCCTCTTCCAACTAACTTCGCTACCTTCTTGTCTTTGAACGAAAACAAGAAAGATCTTGCTGCCATGCTGTCTGAAGAAATAATTCTCCAAGCGCCTATTGGGAAAATCGTTGTTACTGCCGGGGGATTGGTAGAAGAAATTGGTGTGAAATGCAATGATGATCTGTTAGAATTGTCTACGCTAGAAGCCATGCATGAAGAGGCAGACACTAGAATAGTGCTTCATGCCATACACTGTTCAAAAGTATCAGCTTGCACCTCTATTGTCATTTTAGCATGCGATACTGATGTCTTATTGCTACTTATATCATTCTTTTCAGAAATAGATAGATATTTGTGGATGATTGCAGGAACCTTTTTAAAGCCAAAAACATTCCTGTTCATGTTGTTGTTGAGAAAAAACTTCTCTTCTCCAGAGTTACGCAAACATTTGGTAGCATTTCATGCACTGACAGGGTGTGACACAACATCTTGTTTCTATGTAATATCAAAAAAATCTTCCCTGCGGGTATTCAGAGATAATTATAAGCCACTCGAGGGCTTAGGTGAGGGAGATTTAACTGATCAGAAAATCAAAGAGTGTGAAAAGTTTATCTGTAAGTTGTATATTAACCAAGAAGCGGAGCCTACTGATACGGTAAGGAATGTATTATTTGGGAAATCAAAAAGCCCTGAAAATATGCCTCCAACTAGTGATGCCTTATGCATGCATGTAAAGCGAGTACACTACCAAGCCTTGATATGGAGACAGGCAAACATTTGTAAGTCCTTATTACCATGTCCAACTGAAATGGGGTGGAAGCTGGATAGTGGTTGTTTGGTGCCGATACTTATGAATTTAGATCCAATTCCAGAGGCTTGTCTAGATTTTATAGCTTGCAACTGCACAAAAGGTTGTAAAACAGAGAGATGTGGATGCACACGAGCCAATCTGCGATGTATGGACCTCTGTAAATGCAAAATCTTAAACAAAGATGAATGTACAAATAATAACTAAAAACAGAGGAAATTCGAATTTCGCGAGAAAACGGCGTAATTTATTTAAATTAAAGTGGTTAAATATTAGTTACTACTGATTGTATTAATTGATTGTACTTTGTTTATTTTTTTCACTCATATTGAGACTCCACCACTTCCTGGTTGAGAGCTGCAAATTTTGTCCATCTTGGCACTGGGGCCATGGAGCAGCGAGGGATCTTTTTCGTGCCAGCACCTCCTGCGACACGGAACCTTAGTTTGGTATGCATTTCCCTAGTGTATTTTTTTTTTTTGCATTGCGCAAGATTCTAAGGTATCCAACGCTCTTTGTACTGCGTCAGAAAATGTAAACGAGGTTAAACCGGGTGTTATGGGTAAATGTCAGTGTACGCATGCACGAGAATACGAGAGAGTTCGCTCTTAAGACAACTTGCCCGTAGAATAATTCGCCATATTTGAATTAGAATATGCCATTCATTGACGCATCTCGCTCTTAAATCTGCATGTCGTATATTTAAGAAATGAATTTAATTTTTGAAAATTCATGAGGTTATGAACTACGACGCTTCACGCCGGCATATTTCATGAAGCACGTTAGCGCTTCATGATAAATATGCCGGCGTAAAGCGTTGCAGTTCATATACCTCATCAATCTTCAAAAATTAAATTCATTTCTAATATTTACATTATTTTTCTGTTGACTTGCCATAAATTTACGCAATTCAACTTTCATTTTGAAAGCAAAACAGTGTGCACTTTATTTTTGTGATGTCAAGTGCGGTATTATGACGTAACAATGGAGATATTCACGCTTATTCGTGGTACATATGAAATGTAGTTCATGAGAAAATGAACTGCATTTTATTTTGTAAACAATCATAGGGAAATTTATTGGAAATGTAAATATATACATGTATATTCATTGGTGGCTCAAAATTTCTCTCTTATATACTCGATTCTCATTATATCGCGGGTTTCATTGTATCGCGGTATATTCCAAAAAATCAGATACGTAGCTCATATGCTTTTTCTTGAAAACAATATCAGTCTGTCATCTAAATGTAAATTTTTGTGATGATTAAAAAGGTATGGAAAATGCGTCGGGAAAAAAATTATTCAAATAAAACGTAATTTTACAGAAATCGATCTCCGTTTTTATTATTTTTAGCCCGATGAGTTTATAATATAGTAAAATCCATATAAAGTTCATGTTTTGAAAGACTTTAGTTTGTATAATTGTTTATTTTCTTATGTGAAATTACATGGTAAAATAAAAAATAAGAATTGAAGTCCATGTCAACCTCAAGTTTCCATGTTTTCCCATACCGCGATACTATGAGAATCTCCAATTTAGGAGGTAAATGAGACTTCCTGTTTCAAAAATAGACTACAACTTAGACGATGCAAGCTTGGGAAATAATTTGATACTAAAAAGTTAGGCCATAGTTTGCTTTATTAATATCATTTGATGAAAGTTAAATTTAAAAAATCAAATTACACTTTTTTATGCAAAAGATTTAAGTACCGCGATATAATGAGACACCTGTATACATATACTTTTATACACAAACTAAGCATTGATTCCATGGCACGAGCATTTCAAAAGGTAGGAAGAACTTGCAGTACATAGAGAACTCAACAACTTGAATTGAAAAAGTCATTTAACGACTTGTTTCATCTTTTAAACACACAAGTCTTCAGTGGTATTAGTTTTGTGTACCAAGGCATGCAAAAGAATTTGATATACAGCAATCCAAATACAGATTGATAGAAGCCTATAGTGACGTTTTCCATGTTGGGGAGAGGGGCATCTCCGAAAACAAAAATATGCGTACTACAGAGCTGTGCCACACGTGTACCATCAGATCTATTTTATTCCGTATAAATCCAGAACAGATGTCAGGTTCCATGCATGCAGCCGTTATGGGTTACATCCGATTTCTAAAAATGACAAAACTCTATGCTAATCGGAGATAAAATTTAAAAATTTTGCTTTGAAAGTACTATCAGTCAAAGTAGGCAAATCATTGTAGAAATATGAACGATCCTACATGAATATTCACTAACCTAGAAATGTTCTGCTCTGATTGAATTTCGGTTAGAAACACGTGCATATTGGTTCACGTATTGCAGTCCTTTTTTTAAAGCAACTTGTTCCTATCATTTTCGTTCATTGGCCATCTTTCTGGACTAGTTTAAAATAAACAGCATGAAAACGTGTAGTTAGGTATTATTCAGTATCCTTGACAAACCGTCATGCAATCAAATCGCATGTATTACTTCCAGTTATGGTCATATGCAACTTAGTTTAAACATTATTGGGTTCTTCCCTGGAGTTGAAGAGTTCCACTAAATGAAGGTCCTGTGTGCAATACTTTTAATGTCTATGTATGGATTTGTACACCTCTTCTAAAACAAATTTTGATGGGGAAAAAAAACTGGAATTGATGTGTTGTAATTTTTGTATATTTTTCTTTGAATGATGCAAAAATGTTCATATGATATCTTCCAAAAACCCCTGGTAATGCATGCTGATTTTTTGTCTGTGAACATCTGATAGCACTATAATGTTAAATTAAGAATATCTTGAAAAATTATCGGTAGGTTAGGTACCTTGCGTATGTCCTTAACTGAAATCTGTCATTATAATATGCGGTCTCATACATAGGACCTGTCTCCACGTCTCACAGTGGTACATGTATTTCAACCCGAGACCTAAGGATCAACTCCTTTCTTTGCAACTCTCGAGCATACGCTCTTGCCACTGCGCAACGCGGACCACTAAATAAATATTATTAGTGTTATATGTATAATTTATTTTCTGTAAAATATACAATGTAGTAATGCAGTGTATCAACTTTGTCAACTGGCTGCACTTGACCCTATTAATAATAAATGTTGGACGATATAACTTTCAAATATTGTAATATTTAAGAAATACACAACGTTATTTAGTGAACATGGCGTTGTGAATAGCAATTGCTCTGCTGGCATATTTCATGATGCGCTAGCGCGCATCATGGAAAATATGCCAGCAGAACTATTGCTATTCATATTGCCATGTTCACTGAATAATCATTGTTACTTACTTATATATGCATTCCTTTATGTTGTCAAGAATATCAGAGGAAATCCTGGCTTCTATAAGGACGTAGCTTCTTGTCTTCAGTAAAGAAAAACATACGGCTATAAAATCAGTAGACCTGATCATTGCACCTTTTCTCTAATAAATCACAAACTATTCATAAAATATTTGCCTCTCAATCACAGTTATCTGGATACAAGCTGCACCCATCTCCTAATTTTTGTTTTGATTCAGTTGTGACGTCATCGATCAACGTTATTGAAACCCTCTGACAAAAATCAATAATTTAACCTTATGTTAAAAAAAAAGAGATTGCTTTAATAATGATTATAACTCCAGAATGCTTTTCCATGATTTTTAAAGTTTTTTCTATTTATTTTTAAGAGCTGAAATCGTTCTTGAAATAGACATATAGGCTGCTCTTTCTGAATGTTTCATAACCCACGTGTGAAGAGTTATCGTTCTTTGTACAAATATGCAAAAATATGATAAGAAAAAATAAAAACATGGAGTTGTCTTCAATTTTTAAAAAGTTTTATATTACAATTAAATACATTCACCAAAATTAAATTTTTAAAGATATCAATAAGCAATTTTAATTTGTTATTAATTTCTTTTTTTTCCAAAAAATATTATTAAAAACTTATATTTATTTCTTTTACAAAACATTTCATATATATACTTCTCAACACTTTTTTATTACGTAAAGGAGAGGTTGTTTTACACGAGTGTAATAAGCCATTTGCGTCTATAGTGCTATGAACGCAGTTGATGGCTACATGTTCATAGTGGGAGAGAGCAGTGGATATGCAAATATTGATACTTAAATACATGTATATAGCGGTTATACATGTACATACTATGTAGTATGTACCGTGTATCTGAAGTCGAGTGAAAGTAAGGTCAATGAATTTTAGTATTTTGTGTTAATAGGCTACTAAGGTAAATTAATATTTTTTTTAATGTTTGTATTATATGAAAGAGCAAACAAAAAGGCAACGTTTTCCATAGAATTTCTGAACAGACACATGAATGTATGTTACGGTGTTAGTTTGATCCAAAACAAAGAGAGTTACTCTGCCATGCAGGCAGAAGCAAAGGTAAAATTTTAGAGTTATTCCTCTTCGAACTAATTAGCTGCAGTTTCAACACTAGAGATATCGATGTTTTTCTGAGGTATGTGTTTTAAGGACTTTTCTGAAAAATAAAAAGAAAAGGGAAAATTAATGTATTTAAACAAGATAAGAAGAAGATTAGGTTTCTTTATATTAATTGTTGAAATGTTTTGAACAAAATTATTTTATGGATTGCAAACAAGATCTTTCATCAGCTAGTCTGAAAATATCCAATGTTTTCCAGAAACTTTTACGATTTTTTGCTAGGAAAACAGTTTTCCTGGCACGTTAAATATCAAAATCGTATTAACAAATCCTGGAAAACATCAGAATTATTCGGACTATCATCTAATTAGTTCCTTGGTGTTTTATTTATCTTACACATGTAAATAAAACGATTCAATTTTTTAAAAAGATATTTGTACACATTTCTCAGACATATTTATCTGGGGAAGAATATCCCCACCCCTCAAAAAAAAAAACAAAAAACAAAAAAAAAAATAGTGCCCATCTTTAGCCAGTGTGCATATGGAAGATGTCACTCCCGATTATGTCCCTGGTTTGTCAGGGATAAAGGAATTTGAATTTCCTTTTCACTTAAATATTAAATAAGTAATCAAACGTAATAAGTAATTTGCAGATATTGCATGCCATGTCCTCTGAAGCATAAAAATATTGATAAATATCATTAAAATGAGGATTTCTTTTCTTTTGCCACTTGTTTTCACAGCATGTGTGGCCATAGTGCATCAGGATCAGTGCAAACTTTTAACCGAAGATAATCATTATTTAATTATAAGGTTTAATCTTAAGTTGCATTGATGATTTATCAAATAAATAAAAATGAAAACTTCTATTTGGTACATTGGTTATACATGTATATTGGTTAATGATAATTCAGACAAAATACGCGGACCAGTAAAGTAGAAGTGCAAAAACATTTTAATACAATACAAATACACGTAAGATACATGTCTTGAACTATTTTTTGATCTTGTAACATCATTTTGATTTTTTTTTGCGTCGAAATAAGTGAAACTAAAATAATATTAACATTTTGAAGGTACAAGTACTCATTGTACTGTACGTACCGGTTTGTACATATTTTTTTCTAGCAACACAGCCTCACACACCTACATGCATGTACATGTGCTTTATGTATGTATTCCTTCTGATTAACCTATACGTATTTAATTATTCAATACACTATGTGCATTAAATATACATTTAGTTTCTTTGTGTTTAAGGGTATACTCTAATATGTCACACCTTTTGATTTTGGTTCAATAGAATTCTTGAATTAAAATTTATACTTCCTTATTGGCTGGCTGGGTTAAAGTCAATAAGAGAAACTTATACAAAGTACAGGTTTATACACTGTACATCACGAAATATAATCACAAGACTCCCTTCTTTTAATTCCCAAATCCCGGAAGTCTTGTGTGAAGACGGACGGGTTATTAATTAAACCCTTTAATTAACCCTAAGTAATGCATGTAGATTCTGATCAACAATAAAGATATTTGAAGTCTACCTTAAACGCGATATACCTAGTATCTTCACACATTAAAGCATTTTACTTTTATTTGATGAAATCATTTCACCATGCAATGTTTACATCCTATTCCATTGGTTAAATTTACTTTGGATTACAAACTGGTTTTCGAGTAATTTTCTATAAAAAGAAATTCTTTGTCAGAACTCAATTACTGCAAGTGCCGTTTACGGGGCATTTAATTCTGCAGAAATGGGTGTGCGTTTAGAACCAAACAATTGTCCAAGGATAAACCGAAACTTAAAGAGTCTTTATTAATTTTTTCAATCGCCTGAGATTAAATTTAAAGTGTCGGACCTTAAGTTAACTTGTTGACGGAAAAGTCTTTCATCCCAAGAACCACTTTGTCAGCGCGGTCAGTATGACGAATGGCGGGTATGTCCCATTCTTTAATCGGCGGACGACAGACATGATTTTTTGTATGTTTTGGATCCTGTTTACTTTCCTAGGTAAGATTGTGATTTTGTGTTAATTATTTTTAATATTTTTCTTCTGAATTTGAGATACATGTATGAATTAAACTACCGGGTCTCCTCAACTGTAATCATGTACCTGCATTACCAACTTGAATGATTTTCAAAGATGTGATGATAAAGCTGTTTTGTATTCAAATATGCTGACAATTTGTTCTTAGATGGATTTGTTTTAACAACCAATCTTTTAGAGTGCCAAGTATTTCAAAATCCAAAATGACAAAATTTTAAATAGTTTATAGATTTTATAGATGAATCATAAAGAAGTTGATAGTACAGAACAATAACATAAAATAAGCTTAATTTAAAAAAAATGAAGACGCTAATGAATTTCAAAGTCACTTCATTGAATAAAGCATATTTATTTTCAACTTGACAAAAATGTTAACTTTTTTATACATGTATATGACCTTTACATGTGGCCTAGGGTGTTTTCAGCACATTAACAAGAATTTCTGACTACGGCTGGGTGATTGGAAATAAAGCCATCAATGACTTGACGCCTCCTGTATCAGATAAATCGGAAATTACCTGACTTAACAAATAGCCCGTGTATAATAAATTTCAGACGGGGAAAGGGTCTTTATAGAAATAGGTTAAACATGACATCTTCCTCCATTTGCCATTTTTACTATGATGGAGCAATCTTAAATCATAGAGTAGGACGTGTGAATCTTGCTTTAATTAATAATTACAATATCAGATATCAGTCATTGACTACAGCATTCATAATAGACCTGAAAGCAAGCAGTATTGTATACATCAGCTGATCTCTAACGAAGAATGAAAGGAAGGAGGAATGCATCAACACATGATGTCATCTGGAATAGCACATGTAATAAAAAAAAGTGACCATAAATAAAGCTACTAATAATCATAACTTTAAAAAAAAAATATTCGAAAACTTGCGTACCCCATTTGTATATTATTAATAAACAAATATAAAACCATTAATCTAACATCACTACAAACGCAGTCAATCAATGTCTTTGATTTGAGTAAATGGGCCGAATGGCATTGATTTGAGGAAACTGCTACATGTATATGCTTACCCTTACCAATGCAGTCATGTTTGGTACAATATTTAGAGATTAATCATCTTTGAAGGAAGTCATGTATTCAATAATTATTTATTAAATTTGCAGGCCCTGTTAAAGGTGAGACAGCATGCCAGATGGCCATGACACAGTATTCTTTACCTGGTAATTAATCTAAACCATAATAGAATTGTTTGTCTTACAGGGTTTATAAATAAATCTAATACAGATATGTTAACTTTGTATATATTAATGTTCCAATGTAGCTTTTTTATATCACTAAGTATTTTTTTAATTTTGATATACAGGAGCATCCCTTTGTTACAGTACATCAGGAACTGGAAATAGAGTTGTACTGAACGCCTTCGATGCACATCACTCCTCCGTATCAGTTTGTAAATGTACTGTTACTACGACACACAGTACAAAAGTCAACTTTGCACCATTAAATCAACTACAACCCACTTCACAGTTCTGTTCCAGCAGTATTGTTGTCAGAACTTCTACGGAGTCCGGAATTTCTATGAATTGTTTTATTGGTGGAGGTCTCAGCATAACTCCTCAAGAAACAATGTCATTCTCCTTTGAAAAACCACCCTATTCATACGATGCCAACTATTGTATAATGTTATCGCCAGGTAAAAACAAATTTTCTTTTCTTTTTTTTTTACTGATTACATTTGTATTTTTTTCATAGAATATTGAATTTAATTTTATGGACATTGATATTGAATACTGATCATTGTTATCTCCATATCCTTCACTGCGATTCTTGATTAGAAAAAAAAAACCATTTATCTTTGCACTTAAAAAATGCATGAACAATACTGTATTAGATTTAAGAATGCACGTCTTCCAAATTATACAATGGTAAAAAGGTATTCAAAAATTATTTTACCTGATTTCAATGAAGACAACGCAGACGCAACACTTAGTTTGAACTGTGAGGGAGACATTCCCGGCATGTCGTCATCAACTTCTACAACACAAAGCACAACAACTACGACCTTATCGAGGACAACAACCACAACAACAACACAGAGCACAACATCAACAACTACTGCCAGACCTACAACGACAACATTAGCTACAACAACAACAACATTAGCTCCAACAACAACTACAGCGACTACATCATCAACCTCGACAACAAAACCAACGTCAACGACAACGAAACCAACGTCAACGACAACAAAACCAACGTCAACTTCAACAGTAACAACAACAAGTAGTACAACCACATCTCCACAAGTATCAACACAATCTACGACCACACAGAAACAGACTACAGCAGAGAAAACAACACAGTCCACAACTAAGCGTACATCTGGTTTAACAACGACGAAAGAAGCTAATACAGGAGAGTCAGTTGCCTCGACTTCTGAATGTAAGACAACAATGCATGATCTTCTATGGTATGCCTCTCGCCAAACTGATTCTTTTCACATTGCGTAAGATTTTGAGCTATCCTTCGTTTTTTTTTTCATCAGTTGTGTTCGTTGACCATATTCCTGGATACTGATAAGCTGAAAATTAACAAAATGTACATGACAACGGGTAACTGCGTATTCGCTAGTAATAGGCAGGAGACTTGACAAACCGCCGTGCAATCAAATTACAGTACACTTATTTACAACTTTTACATATTATTAATACCTTTTTAACCACTAATCTTTATATATATATACGGTAGGTATTCAACTCTATGCAAACCCTTATATAGATTTAAACAAAGAAATATATTTAGTCGTTGGTGTTAACATTTAATTTCAGTAGAGACACATTTACTACTGGTTTATAAGTCGCATACTGTAGGTGTGAAGTTTTGCCCATCAACCAGTCGGGAAAAGGTTGTCCAATATGCAAGGGCTTTGCTAAACGCCGATTGAATAAAGATAAAAAAAAGAGTCATTTTGGTGAGATGCATACTGATTAGTTAAGATTTATTTTTTGAAATTATTTATTTAATAGTTATTCAAAATGAAATTATGCTCAACTTATACTGTTTATAGATGTACCGTATGGTCTTAGATCTACGGAAAAGAAACTGAAATGTTATCAATTAATTACATATAATTATACAGCTAGAGCATAATAATAAAGCCGAACATGTAATGTAAGCTTTGTATACTAACAAACTCAAAACTGCCTATGAGAAGGAAAATTAAAAACTTGCAATTGATATACATGTATACATGTACTTAAGGTTTCGTCAAAGGTCAACATGCTCAAAAATTTATTTTTACAATAGCCCCAAAACTATATGAGGTATAAAGTTAAAATTTTACAGTTTATCAATTTTTCATTGATTAACAGATAGAAAGTATCACTTGATAAAAAAAATACTTGGAAAAAATAATAATTGAGAAAAATTCTTCTTAAAAATGCATATATTTTCAAAAAATACACCATATTAATTCCTCTGAATGAAAACCATCATTGCAGAAACAAAATATGTTTATTAATGAAGGGCAAGTTGGACTCTGGAAAGTTGTTTTCCCTGTTTATTTTGTCCAAATGTTAAGACTTGAAAGTGAAAGTACATTGCAAATGGCGGATTCTATAGGGGTCTTGACTTTATACATGTCATGCTTTCAATAACAGCCTTTCAGAGACCATTCACGTCCTACTTGCCCTTCAATGATAAACATATATTATTTCTGCAATGATGGTTTTCACAAAAAGGCCAGAATGAATTAAGCAGGTGCATTTTTTAAAAATATGCACATTTTCTGATACAATTTTTCTCCAAAAAATCTTTTTTAAAACATTTGTTATCAAGTGATACTTTCTATCTATTGATCAATGATATATTTATAAACTGTAAACGTTTTGACTTTATACCACACATAGTTTTGGAGCTATTGTAAAAATAATTTTTTAGACATGTTGACCTTTGACGAAACCTTAATTAATTTTCTCTTTTCTTTATTTACAGGGAGTTACATCATTCCGGTGATCGGAGCTGGTGTAATCGTTGTTGTTGCCATAATTTTAGCAATCTGTTACAGCCAAAGGTACTGATAATGAAATCTCGTAATTCTACAATTTGTATTTTATGTATTATATACATGTACATTTTAACATGGAAATAATAATATAGTTTGTTTCTTTATTAAGAACTCCTAAGCTTTTGGTGGGGCCAAAATAACA
Organism: Saccostrea cuccullata; assembly: GCF_032062105.1. Taxonomy (NCBI): domain Eukaryota; kingdom Metazoa; phylum Mollusca; class Bivalvia; order Ostreida; family Ostreidae; genus Saccostrea; species Saccostrea cuccullata. The sequence continues at coordinate 287,484 of NW_026927697.1, read as the reverse complement.
CCCTTAGTTTAACAGTGTTTTTTTAAGATGTTACCATTGCAAATATCATTTGAGAAAGGGAACACAACTTCTCAAACTATACAATTGCATAATAATATCATAGACTGAATTTTTTGTATTCCACAGGAAAAAACGCAATAACACGTATACTCATGGGAATGATTCATATGCATTTAAAAACAAAGCAAATTCACCATACTCTCCTGACTATTATGCTGGCCCAGGAATGACCAGTAAAATCTCAACGTCCACTAAATCGACGGAAATAAACACGATCGTGATTGATGACGTCAGAGATAATGTGTCTGTATCAACCAATCTAAGTGAAGGAACTTATATACGTCATAATGTACGACAACCAATCAACAATGATGCTCCAATGTACGCCATGGTTGATAAATCTGCAAAAGAAAACATACCAGTCACTGACGTATTGTATTCTCAGGTAGATAAATCAGCAAACCAGATTAATCAGCCATTATCGTCAGATGCCGTGTATTCACAAGTAGATAAATCAGCAAACCAGAACCTTCAAACCACAGAGGCAGACGTAGTGTATTGAGTAAATGGTGGAACAATTTGTTTGTCTTTTCTTTGAAGCAAGTGAAGTTGATGTTTTATTTTGAACCAGGCCATTAAGTGTTCATGCAACCATTAATTTTTTTCATAAGGATGTAATTATATTTTTACATTTGAAAATGTTTATTCTACAATTTATAATGAAAACCGATTTGTATCAAGTTTAATTTTATATATAGGTATATTTGTTTCTGAAGTGTAAAATGCTCTCAACAAGTAAACAGAATTATATAAGCATTGCTTAATATTTAATTTCGGATGTTGTCGGCCCTAAAATAGCGCCTCATCGTGTTGACAAATATGATACAGAGGTTTAGTTTAATCGAAAATTAATATATTTATTTACATGTAGTTTGTATTGTGTATTTTGCCTAGCAGTGTCAAAGTAAAGTGTAAAAACTGACTACAGTGTAGGTTTCAAAATAGATATTATAAAGAAATTTCATATCATACTGAATGTTATTATATGTTTTATCCATTTTAATTTTAATAAGACCACATTAATGTGAGTTTTTCTTTCATTCATTTCAATTTAGGATTTATAGCATGTAAGATCTAATAGTAAAATCATTATCTTTTTGAATTGTTTATAGATTTAAATGATTTTGATTCATTTATTAAAACAATTACATGTATATGCAAGTTTACTTAAGAAGTGAATTTAATTTCCGAAGATTCATGAGGACATGTGCATGTAATGTATCTTTAAAAAAAATAATGAAACAAGATGTGTTTGTGAAACACTATGCGCCCGGCGGCAACAATTTTTTTTTTAAAAAGCTATTTTTAGCAAATATGTCACAGTCAAGGTCATTGACCTTGGTATCATTTAAAAGAAATTGATTAGTAAAGTATGGATACCAAATATGAAGTCTCTATATCTCTTGTGGTTAAAAAGTTATGGCAAAGTTACGAAAAAAACTATTTTAGCATAAAGGTCACAGTCAAGGTCACAAGGTCATTGACCTTGGTGTCATTTGAAAGAGATTAATTAGTGGAGTATGCATACTAAATATGCAGTCTCTATCTTCTATGGTTCGAAAGTTATGGCAAAGGTACGAAAAAACTATTTTTAGGATAAAGGTCAAAGTAAAGGTCACAAGGTCATTGACTTTCATGTCATTTGAAAGGGCTTAATTAGTGGAGTATGCAGACCAATTACGAAGTCTCTTTCTTTCATGGTTCAAAAGTTATGGCGAAGGTTAAAGTTTGCAGATAAAAAGCTATTTTTAGCATAAAGGTCACAGTCAAGGTCAAAATTCCATTGACCTTGATGTCATTTAAAAGACCTTACTTAGTGGCGTATGTATACCAAATATGAAGTTTCTATCTTTCATGGTTCGAAAGTTATGGCAAAGGTTAAAGTTTACAGACAAACAAACAAACAAACAAACAGACAGACAGGACAAAAACAATATACGCACCGGATCTATCGATTCGGGCGCATAATTTACAATTTCCATCGATCTCAAATGCATAACCTCCCTACAACCTTGGGACATGTTTGATGTGCATGGTAAGATCAGGAATCGTTATTATTTAATTTTCTGGGACTTCTTTGTAATTAATGATTCCATCAACCAATAAATGTCATACAGTTCATGTGATTGTTAGTCAGGATAAAAATTATCAGTAAAATGTAACCTGGAATTGAGTTCTTACATTTCCGAGATATCTGGATCAATATTTCCCGTGAATGTCTCAATAAAGATTGGAAATCACGTCCAAGAAAGATAACTCGAAGAAATTTTTTCTGCCTCAATCTTGAGTTCGTTAGATTATACATGTAGTTCATTTTAGCATGTAGGACTATAAAAACTTTTAAACTTGTCAAAGTTAATTGGTTTTTTTTTCTTGATTATGATCAGCTAATTTATTGCTAGTATCTTTTTATGTATATAATTTTTTTTTGAAAATTAAGTTAAATTTAGAAGTTGAATAAAAGGCATGTGACATTTTCTTTTTATAAGCGAGAAAAAATTGAACATGTTGAAACTTAGACTAACTTTATAGGAGGAAATTGTTGCAATAACGGTAAATAGGGACATAATTCTCGTTTTATGTTTGTAAACTCTTTTTGTTGCAATAACGGTAAATAGGGACATAATTCTCGTTTTATGTTTGTAAACTCTTTTATTGTGGGGGTAGGGCGACGCCCTTTCTTTATGTACATATACACTGTAATGGGTTTAGAGCGACATAAAAGTTAATTTATTATCTCTTCGATTTTTCTGTGTTCACTCATTCGTTAAAGTAACATGCTGCCATTGTTAAAAAATGACATGGCCGGCTTCCCTCCGATCTGTTGCCTGTCTGATATCAGTTATACACCATACTTCTCCCTTAATGTCTAATGACCTTACATTTAACTTACTAATAAAACCACGGTCACGGGTTGTTTTAAATTTCTCTGTATAGAAACTTTTAAATGTGTAATGAGATGAGAATTTAGTACCAAAATTTTATTTACGGAAGAAGTTTATTGTTTTCATCTCCGTATCAAAAGGAAATGAAATAACTGAAATACCGAAAACTTAGGAGCGGTGTGGCCGAGAAACGATTAAGTTTCAAAAAGAACGTAAAATTTGTGATGACACGACACAGGGCGGCTACCCTACTAAACTATCTTATCCACGGACCATGGCGCAACGAGGAAACCAGGAATTATGGATCATAAGTACTGTATTAATATTTGCAGGTTTGTTGTATTTTTAATTTCGTTAACCACTTGATCAACTTACACATATCGTCCCATAAGGAAAAAATAGCCAATATCAAATATCAGAAAAAAAGTGAAAACTTGTCTCTTATTTTGTATACATAATATTTTGGGTTTTTTGCTGCGTGTGTATGTGCGTGTACTCATGAAACAAAACGTACTCAATTTAGCGTTTTTAATATAATTCAATTTCGATTCGTCTAAAGTGTCATTTTATAGATAATACATGTACATCCCCAGTGATATATTTAAATTATCATTTTTGAGGTATATTTCAATAATGCTTTTTTCAGAAAAAAAAAGAAGAGCGTACTAATCGGCTTGATGACATTTACAATAATTTCAAATAATTTTTGCTGCTATTTGGGTTTAAGATGTAATGTTTTTGGACTTAAAATGTAAATAGAGATAAACAAACGACAATGCAGAGAAGGACGAGCCTAAAATCGATGTAATCCTTATTCAAGATTACCGTACCATCTGTTGTAATTATTGACTATCAGCTGGGTATAAAATTTAATGTCGGCCAAACACAGGTATAAATAAGGATCCTGTATAAAGCATAGGAATAATATTTATCGACGGACAAAAAAACGTACTTCCTTATTTATTGCTTTTTATAAAACATTCAATCCTTTGTATTAAGTATCTCTGAAAATAAGGTTTATAGACGAATACTGAATAAATTAAAGATATGAGTAACATATTTTTTATGTCTGTGTCAAGGATTTCAATAAATTTTGTGGGTTTATATTACAGTTTTGTGTGAATAAACTGACGATCCATTTACTCTCATGTTACCCATGCATTAAATTTTCTTGTCTTTCAAGCAGGAATTTCTACATTATATTTACAAATCCATCACTCTTTTTATATACACATACATGTATTTATCAAAACAATCCATTCCTTTAAAAACATCAATGAAGTAAAAAAATTAAACACATCGTACATAAATAATGTCCATTTGGATAAGGAGAGTCGTGTTTCCTAAGGATATTTAAGAAAAGAAAGAAAAACAATCTATTTACATGTACGTATACCTATCTATCTTCACCCTAAAAATTCTGTTTTCTTCTTCTCAACCGTCTCTTGCCCATCCCGTTGTTAGCTTAAAATGAAGCCCGTATTATTTTGGTGTCCACATTCGGCAAATGAGTGAGATGGTGTACATACATGTACTCGTATAAGATATCTCAGAAGGATACAAATTATGAAAAGCCGTTACAATTTTTTTCAAATAAAATTTGTACATTCTACATATATACTATATCAAGAAAGATGACATAGCTAATAAAGTATACGTAGAACAAGTCATTTGAGGAAATATTTTCATCATTCACTGCAAAAAAAAAAAAATCTAAATTTCAAGACTAAAACATTAATTGATCTAGGCCTAAAATGTTTAGAATCGAAGTTACTAGCATGCGTCACTTTAATAGATTTGTGCATACAGATTGAATTACATTGTTCATGTACCATTAATATTTGCAAAGTAATCTAAATAATTATTGTTTAATAATATTCATCTGTACACGGATGTTCTGATGTGCTTTTTTAAAAAAAAAATCAAATAAAAGTTATGCAATTAATAATTTCATAACCATCCTCTCTGCAAATCATAGAAATATAACAACAAATGCATTACTAAAAGAAAACTGCACATGTAGAAATGAATAAAGCACACTGTAAACAAGATCTTAAAATAACATCAAAATTTCTAATTTTAGGCTTTGCGAGGAGTTACTCCCCCTGTTATAATATGGCAAAGACAAACTCAATTCCAGGTAAAATGCAAACTTTTATTTTGATTTGATGGAGCTTCCAAACATTTAAGGAATGAAGCTTATTTGAACCTATACCTAACTAGGATCAGTTTACGCTTTATAAACCGCTTCGCCGCATGAACTGGCCTAAGTTATATTGTATCGTACAACATAGGTACAAATAAGCCTCATTCTCATATATATATATAATTTAATTTCAGTGTAGACAATAACACAATTTTTCCTCTAAAATTGGCTTCAAATTGATTGAGCATATTTTAAAAGACCTAAATATGTGGCTAACCAACTTGTTACACGATATTACATAATTTTTTTTATTCATTCAAATGACTTGTTATAACTAAAATTAAATTAACTACTGATAAAACAAATATTTTCCCCATTGATTTTGACATAAATGTTTACGTATTTTCCAGTTGCCCTTTTATGTTACAACAACCAGATATTAGGGCGTCACGTCGTCATAGACGCTTACAGAGCCAAAGAATCTAGTACCACAACCTGTCTATGTACAGTGTCCAGTGATAAACCTAATACACTGAACTTCACAAACTACAACGGCGTCCATCCTGAGAAAGGGTGTGGGAGTTCTGTAATAGTTCAAGCTGATGGTACAAGTTTTTCAATGAACTGTTTTGTGACTGACAAGCAGCTTCAAATTAATGGGTCAGATGTTAAAATTAATCTAGAGGATCCACGGCTAACCTCCGACACAAGTTACTGTATATCTGTTGAATCAGGTAAACATTAGAATTCCACAAAATCTTTTCAATGAAACGGCTAAAACATTTGTATGAGACCTGTGCTTCATTTATTAAAGTTATAACATAAAATACAATATGAAAACACGTCTATATGCTTCACTTCTCAAATCTATATACTTCACTTTAAATAATGATAAGGCTTTAATACATATTGACAAGTTATGGTAATATATATACTTGTGAACTGCACTGAAGATATTTTTTATGTTTTTAAAGCTGATTCATCTGCCATGCTAAACATCTCTTGTGAAGGAGACACTTTACCTTCTTCAACAACAACACTATTTCCTCCAACAACCGAGCAGGAAGAGACTTCTTCATCTTCCCTGACAACTGGAAGTCAGACAACCACGGACACAAGTCTGTCATCACCTATAACAACAGCACAAATTACAACCACAACATCAACCGCCTCACAAAGTCTATCAACATCAACTCAATCGTCAGTTCCAACAGAAGAAAGCACCTCATCACTCTCAACAACAGCTTCTCAAACCTTACCCGCGTCATCCCAGGCAGCAACAACTGGAGCTTTAATGACAACGGCAGCTACTTCAATAGACACTGTGACAACTTCATCTTCATTCCAGACAGTGACCACATCTGAAATTTTAACCACTACATCAAATATTGTCACTAGTGGTCTTACCACAGAAATAGATACAACCACTGAAGACAAGACCACTGACAATGACGTAACTAAGGATAGGCCAGAGTCCACCACTGGAAATAACGTCATAGAATCATCAACTGCTCCCACTCAAACCCCAGCTCTCACAACAACGAAAGACGTGGCAGACTCGACAACAGCTCGATCTCAAACTTCAAAGTCTGTAACAACGCAAAACTTGACCTCAACAACTACTGAGCAGGTGTCAAAACAACCAGTGACGTCAACGTCATCATCAGCAATATTGACATCTACCGACGGTATCCAGAGTACCACTACAAAGAGAACGACGCCATTTGTAACAACTAGTAAACCCCTTCCGGAGCGGGGGACTCCATGTACGTATGGATATAATATTAACATTTCAAAAATTCTTCTATGTAAATGAAGACATTGACTGATATAATCTCAATTATTAATCACAGATTTACAGACAACCAAACATTTCAGAGAAGTTAAAGAGTATGCTAAACAATTGATAAAAGTGTGAAAATAAAAGGATAACGACAGGAGATAAAACATTTCACTGCATTTTGTGCTTGCAGTTCTCTCGAAACCTTTCATTACGTAATAGGGTAAATAATAGAGAGAGCCATAATTGTACAAATATTTAAAAATATCTTTGTTATCTTATGAACGTTTTAAATTTTTAGGGAGTGGAATAATTCCAGCAATATTACTTGGAATAATACTTCTCGTTGTATTGGTTTTTGCCTTCATCAAATGCCAAAGGTAGGTATAAATGTTTCAGAAATTTCAAATACGCCGAATATTAAAAATTTACACACCTGACACGATGAGTTTTCGTCGAAGTCTTGATTATCTATATTTAACTTATTAAGAACTCCAAACATTTGCCTCAGATTGTATTTTCTTTGTATTCCAGAAGCCGAGAGATAAAGTATCCTAAAGATAATGAGAACATCTCCATTGATAAATATCCATCCATGGGAGAAACAAACTTTGGTTATGATGCTTATGACGAGGGACCTGACATTAATGCAGAGTTTACGAAAATTCCCGAGGAAATTGAAATAGATGGTATTGTTTTATCAAACACTACCTTAGATGATGTAGAATCCCACGTACAACCCCACAACTTAACAGAAGGACCATTTGTTAGATATAATGTGAAAGATTACCGGGCGAGTGGAAATATTCCAAAGTACGCTGTTGTCAATAAAGGCACTCAAAACGGACCTGATATTTATTTCTAGCAAGTAGTAATTGCGAAAGTTAATAGAACTGAGTTGTTGAATTTGTTCTGAACCCCAGAACCTTAGCAGCTTCAATAGTAATGTACTCTGTTCAGTGATATATAAGATGCTAGTAGTACATTGACTCCATTTGAATTAACAGTACGCATTTACATCATGATCAAAGGTGTTTGCCTTGGAAAATATTCTCATTCAACCAGTATATCATACTGATGGAGAAAATATTTCACGTCACAAAACTCGATTGAATGAAGAATTAAATAGAATTTATCTTAATGGCAACTATTGTTATTATCAGCATTACAATACATATGGTGCTCTCATTTTATTTGTACACATCATTCATGCGTTTGCAAGGGAAAGTCAGGGTAAAATTTTCATTTGAAGATTCAAAAAATCATGACATCATAAGTTATTTGTTTATCTGATTGTGCAATTTTTGCAGTTAAGCAATTTTTATGATTTTTTTGTAATCACATGTGTAATTAAATGAGAGAAAATTAAATGCATACATTTGGAACAAATATGTCCGAATTTATATGCTTTTTACTGTTATTGTAGAATTTTCAGACGTGTGTTGTGGATTTATTTGTATATGGGATTCTTTAAATTACAAGACATGAATGTATATTTTCATTATTCACCTAAAGTTATTACCATAAAGCATTATTGTATAATTTTTTTTTTTTACTTTATATTAACAATTAATATGTAAACTCTGTACATGTATACTCATATTATGAGTAATCGAACAAATTTTATAAATGAAAATATATTGATTTTCCTTCTGTTTATTTCCTTCACCTGACGAACGCCCGCAGGTGACCAGGTCGTCGTTCTCTGTTCATTTACTGATAACTGTGCAAGGTTCAGCTTTACAATTTTACACGTCCCAAAGTCGACCGAAAACTAAAAAAACTTATAAAAGGAAACAAACTTTATCAGAAAGATTGCTTTATATTGCCGAAGCTGTTCTGTAAATTAATAACATCGCAAGAGCGAAAGGTTATGCAAATTGATTTTATCGTCTGAAATGTAGCAAAAAAATAAGTTTTTTTTTTGTTTTTTCTTTATTTTAAAACTAAAGCGACCCTTATCAGATCAATATCTGAAATAGAACTCTGAAAAGAACTGAAATGGACACTTAACCTTTCTTATTTTCCATAAAACCGATTTCATCAGGTATCACTGCACACACAGGCATAAAATGGAAAGGGGCTTTAAATCCTGAATTATGCATGCATGATAGAATGTATCAATACTCAGCCTTATATATCAAATTTTCGTCAAAGTGAAATAAACTACCCATTGTCAACCCTACTTAGAATATGCAGTCGATGTGTCAAATTCTTTGATAGATTTAGGCATGTTAAGAGGCAGGTAGTATCGACCATGGCTACCAAAGTCAGAGGGTGGACAGTAATCTGCCTTCTCCTCACTTACGGTAAGTACATCAGTACTTATTGGGATTCTCGTTTCAATATTCTTTAGACTACCATTTTTTACATATCTTGTCCTATAGAAAAAATGTTTTTAAATCGTGTTATATTTAACAAGAAGATTTAAAATTGGTGAATAATTGAAAAGAAATAGTTGGCATCCAAATGTTTAAACCTGTAGAAGATATGACTGTTACATGTATCATAATTACTTGTTCATATTTCGGTGTGAATCATGTCATTACATATGATAACACTTACGCACTTTTTACATGTATGTCGGTTGTTTGACACAATTTCTTGATTATTTAAATCTTGTGTCTAATTGGAAAGAGATATTGATACCACTGACTACGTTATTTTACTTCGTTTCCATAGGTAAATTAGGGAATACAAATGAAAACAGATGCCAGGGACTTGCACAGGAGAGGTCTTTACCAGGTAAGGTAATTGTCACGAACCAGGAAGGCATTTAATATAAATTCAATGCCAATTAACTATGACCTAAAGTCGATAAACATGTATGCTTCTAAGTCATGGTGGCAGATGTATAAATATTTTTCTTTAATTACATTTTTTACCTTCTTTGCAGTTCTATCATTTTGCACAGACAACATGAAAGAATCAAATACCTTTTTAATTCTTGATGCATACCTTCCCCGTGATGAGAGCGTATCAAGTCATTGCATGTGTGAGATCAAGGTATTGAGTACATACAATACCTCCGTACTCTACATGAAGCAGGAGACCTCTCTATTACCGACAGCCAACTGTGGACTGAAAGTAAAACTGTCAAACAATAATCAGGAAGAGATCCGTGACATCCATTGTCACCACGTCGTGGATACGGAGTATCACTTACCCAGGCACTCTAGTATCACTCTAACGCTAAGCAATATATCACAGACCTGGTCCACTGGGTTCTGTTTCCTTTTCTCATTGAGATTCGGTAAGCACACCAGGAAAGGATCAGGCAATAAAATAATTTCTTTTGTTAATACAGGAATGAATTTTGCGTTTATGTTAAATGTTTTTGAATCAAATCATACATAGTAAAATAAAGTGCATTATTAATACCTACGTCATTTTATATCTAATTGTTGTAAGAGCCATGCTCTGTTCAAGATTCCTATGTACTGAATAGGAAATGGTTATTATAAACAATCCTAGTTTAAAAAAAGATAAATATTGAGTTGATCGACTGTAGTATTTTCTTTAAGAATTCAAGAGAGTTGCTATTGGTTTCTCTCTTTCCCCTCTTTCTATTTTGACATTTATTATATTATTTAATGTGTTTCATATACATGATTTATACAACAATTACAACTTTAATACAGAATAACAATAGAATATATCCATGAAATATTCTTCATGCTTTAATTACAGAGCAAGCAACACTCAGTGCTCAATGCTTCAGTCCTGGAGAATTCAGAGTTCCCTCAACTTCTACTTCATCTCTAACAGAACTCTCAACAAATTTTCAAGACACTAAACAATGGAGCACATCAAACAATGCTTTATCAACCATATTCACAACAGCACCAACATCCATGTCAACAGTATCAGGGTCAACAACTTTAATTGCGTCTTCATCGAACGAGCCTGTAATATCAACAGACAACCCAACAGCAAGCAAGTCCACAGATTATTTTCTTGCTAGTACAACAATTGATATCAAGAACCGATCAGAAACGACGGAAACTGTTGAAAAACAGAAAATTACTACAACTATAAACTATGATAGTACTTCAGAAATACACCAAACAACAAAATCTGTCGATGTGCAGAATTTTACTACAACTGAAAAGTTTACTTTAGTGACATCAGAAACATACCAAACAACGGCGAAAGACAGAGCTTCCACTACGAACCAATACTCCTCCACGACAGAAATAAATCAGTCTTCATCATCAGATTCCATATCGATGACTCCAGTGATGTCGACGGAGACTGTAACTACGCCACCATTGACATTGGAAGTTGTTCATTCTACAGATTTTAATGGTACTCTCAAAAACTTAATCATCTATTTTCCCCCAGCATAATATCATTTAATCATTTTTAACTTAAAATTAAGATTCTCAATAAGTAAACATGAAAAAAAAAATAAATTCAGAAATCTTTAGCTTATTGTACTCGTATTAGAAAATACATTTGTATGACTCTATTATTATCAAGCGTTAAGAAAGGTCCATATCTTTATCTCCTTTTTCACTCATAATAGACAATCCCTATGATAATATTCGTAAAATACCTTTCTGAATATTTTTCAGGAATCATATTGACTGTATGTTTAAAATTGATCAGTTGGATATCCAACTCTGCTGATATTATATATTTAAGAAATAAGGTCCGCGTTTTCATGAATGCTGCAGGATAACATCCTCGTTAGCCCAGACTTATATATTTAAAACAACATTTCGAGACCGAGGAGGTTATCTTGCATCATTCACGACAACAAGGACTTTATTTCTATTCTACAAAGATCGCTTAACATGCTAAAATACGGCTGATCGGTTCCTCTATAGAGAAATGAATTAGGTCACCATGTCTCGATAACGCTGTTCCATTTAACACCAGAGCGAAATTTTGTTTACTTACCTATGTATGGAAATCAGACGATTTGAGCTTTCGTTGCATTAAATATAGCCTTTTTGAATTACAAATTTGTTCGTAATATGTATTGATAAGTTTTAATGAATAGATGCGGAAACAAAATCATGTTTCGGTTTTACTAAAATCACGTTGTTTAAATGTGTAGGGAGGTCCGTGGAATAGCCCGCTTAGCTATAAAAACCGACCTTCATCAGCAACTTGATGCAATTTACAGTGTTTATACTGCAAATGACGACACATCGGTGCGGTCTAAACAAGTATTTCATTCTACAGCCAAACATGCAATTGAATTGTTCAAGGTTGATACGTGTTTCTGATCTGATAATTTTTTGATGACGTTCGTGATTTATTGGAGAATAATGTCCGGCAGTTTCATTTGATGTTTACAATAATCGTTGTAGAATGCCACATCTTCACGGTTTTGTGAACTGTTTTTACTACCCCTTTTCTTAACAGTTTTGTACACGGTTTAAACTACACAGGAATCTTCAGATAGCTAACACAATTAGAATAATTCTCATAATATAGAGATTTATTTTCTATTTGTAGAGGATTATATGTAATAAAAACTATTCCTGGTAGTTTTTTATATCAGTTTTTCAACCATCCTAGTATCTTCTTTATGTTACCTATCCCTGTTTGTTAACATATTTGTAGGGTGTAATAACTTTCTTTCATCGTTGTACAATGTGTTAGCACTGCATGTATCGTTACATTTCTGTTTGCTCTGGCATCTTATCCCTTTTTTAATATTATAGTTTGCAGCTAACTGTAAAGTTTCACGTTACGTCACGATCTAGTTGACAGCTGCGCTCAAGGTAAATTGTACACGTCCCCTAACCGCAAGCTTTCCGACTGGAACTTTCTTCTTATCCTTGATTGGTTGCTCGTGCAATAGAATATTTCCGTGTCAATGTTGATAATTTGAATTGACCAATCACGTGAATTGTTTACGCTGGATGCATCTGCCGAAAAGATCGTTACGTTAGGTAAAACTTTACAGTTAGCTGCAAACTATAATATTTAAACAGCTTTCTACGTTTTCTCACTTTTGTATGCTGTATAAATCATCCCAATATCCCTGCAGCTTTGCTCAATGGCCGTAAATGCCGAGTATAGAACAAAATGTGCAGCTCTACACCGGCAAGTGGTGGCGTCTCCATATGAGTAAAAATAATTTTTAAGAGTGAAGATAAAGAAAATACACCATGTAAATTATCTCTGTTTCTTTACATTACTGACGCTGTGTTTTTTATCCAAATTATTTTTACACTTTATATGCTGTGAAACGTACCCCTTTATCTTTACAGTTTTGAAGGCTATGTATATCTTTACAGTATTGTACGCTGTGTAAAGTATCTCTGTATCTTTACAGTATTGTACGCTGTGTAAAGTATCTCTGTATCTTTACAGTATTGTACGCTGTGTAAAGTATCTCTGTATCTTTGCAGTATTGTACGCTGTGTAAAGTATCTCTGTATCTTTACAGTATTGTACGCTGTGTAAAGGATCTCTGTATCTTTACAGTATTGTACGCTGTGTAAAGGATCTCTGTATCTTTACAGTATTGTACGCTGTGTAAAGGATCTCTGTATCTTTACAGTATTGTACGCTGTGTAAAGTATCTCTGTATCTTTACAGTATTGTACGCTGTGTAAAGTATCTCTGTATCTTTACAGTATTGTACGCTGTGTAAAGGATCTCTGTATCTTTACAGTATTGTACGCTGTGTAAAGTATCTCTGTATCTTTACAGTATTGTACGCTGTGTAAAGGATCTCTGTATCTTTACAGTATTGTACGCTGTGTAAAGGATCTCTGTATCTTTACAGTATCTGTGTAAAGTATCTCTGTATCTTTACAGTATTGTACGCTGTGTAAAGTATCTCTGTATCTTTACAGTATTGTACGCTGTGTAAAGGATCTCTGTATCTTTACAGTATTGTACGCTGTGTAAAGTATCTCTGTATCTTTACAGTATTGTACGCTGTGTAAAGGATCTCTGTATCTTTACAGTATTGTACGCTGTGTAAAGGATCTATGTTTATTTTCAGTTTTGTACGCTGTTTTACCAGTGAGTGGAGTTCTTCTGTTCGGGATTCTTGTCATCGCAGTTATTCTTTGCAAAAGGTATTAAACTTTAGAATTAACTTAAGGAATCAATTTTATCCATATTTTATCTATGAATTTATTTTTATTTTGATTTAATTATAGAAATCGGAGAGACTTGAAAGGAAGACAAGACTTTAATAGCTCCATGCAGAATGTTGGGATCCTGTCTTCATATGAAGCTGATACTCAACAATCTGTATATGATAATCGCTCTTTTGAAAAAATGAAAGAGGAACCTCAGTTTTTCTTTTATGAGGACCAACCAATCTCTAGAACTAATGCAAATAGTGCCGAAACACAGCGACTGAAAATGGATAGACATTATCCTAAGGCAGGGGTCAAACAAAATGGTGTACAGCAAAATAAAAAGCATAATTCCCAGACTGGTTTCAGATCAAAGAGAAGTAATCAAGATTCACCACAATCTCTTATAAAAGTGACGATTAATGGTAGTGAAAGTTTTATGTTATAGTTATTTAACGTTATTTCCAAGCACAATATATCAGCTTCTTTCATTAAAAATTTCATTAAAAATCTCTATAATGAATATGTTTCAGTACTTAATGATGCGTAAAGTATAATACGTGCTGAAATGGAAAAAAAAGTTTGACTACTAATGTCATCGAAATTCAAGCACGGTTTCTTATCAAATGTCTTGGAATATTACACTAAGAAATATGTGTAGACCATATTTAAATGTTTCTCTGTCCTCTACCATTTCAGAAAAAAAGACTTTGGTTGATGGTTAATGTCGATCTTTTAAAACTCAAAACAATTGCAAGATAAAGTTAAATAAGATATTAATGGGATGTAAAATATATGATAAATAAAAATAATTCTTTTCTGTAGTTTAACAAATTGAGTTGTTCTAGGGAGTCGTCGGAAGGAGGCAAATAAATAGTTTCTTAAAGATAATCTTAGTTGTTTTCACTTTCAAATTTAAAAAAAAAATATAAAATTGAACATTCATACTAATGCAACAAGCCGTTTTCCATTCAAATTTCAATACTTTATCTTACATAAAATAGAATGATACATATGGAGATAACGAACAATATTCATGATCAAAAGTCCATAAAACAATACGAAATAGAAGCAGAGCAAATACGGATCTCCAAACATAAGAGTTGGGATAAGGTGCTATAGAATAGTGAGCATCCCCTGCCGACCGGTCACACCCGCCATGTGCTCCTTATCATGATCAGGAAATAAAGAAATATCCTCGGATATTAGTAAAGAAATTTGTTTATGACTGGTATTTTTATCTGGAGATGAATTTTGGGAATCGCTGCAAAAAAGGAAAATTTGCAGAAGTTTAGATTATATGCATATTGTAATGTATCTGCCTATCTCTATTCAAAATCCCTTTTCCCACGAATATCTCCTAAAGAAATTTTTTAAAAATGCTTAGAGCTATATAGGTGCTTTAATATAACTCCTAGTACTGGTGTCAGCAAAGCATTTAAAACATTTTCACAATCTTCGCAAATTGCTGTCAATAGTTCTTGCAAGTTCAAAAGCATTTCTTCATTTAAATGTTTCAAGCTATACATAGCTTGAGTTTTATCCAAAAATTACCGTTTTAATTTGTGGTTGACTACTTGGGGTTCATTTCAAGTACTTATGCCACACAGTATCCATCTCAAGGTGTTATCTCAGTTCGTAGAGGTTTCTGATTATACATGTATTTACAATTTCAAAGAAGAAAATATACATTTATTCAGTTCCAAATTTAAAAATAACAAGAAAATATCTATTTGAAATGTAACACAGTGCACGTGGTATCATATTTAAGTGCATATAACGCAATGAAAGCGATATATTTCTTTTTAACTGCTATGTCATCTAGTCCATGAAGCATGGCGGACATAAGGAATGTTATCTTGTGGATTATTGGTAGTCTAATCTTTACGTCTGGTATGTACATAATCTATGTTTTCTTGTATCATCAATATAACTAAACAATGAAGTCCGTTGACAAGTCGAGGAATACAATGAGCGTAAGAGCTATGATATGCGCATATATTCTTGTTGGTTTCAAAAACATGTATTTTGTATACGAAAAGACTCGGTAAAAGACAATGTACACATGTATACAGAACCTTGGAAGTATTTAGTGTGAATAAACCTTTGTTTAACCAACCCTTAGATTCTGGTTATATCCAACATAGGTAATGTGTTAACTGTGTATATCGTCATTACTGTTTATTAATTAATCCTTATGGCCAAAATTATTTTTTTTTCTTTTATTAAGAAACAGAGAGGAGCAACAACTAAGGAAAATCATGAACATCATTGGAAATCTACAATATGAATCAATTAATATTTGAATAATTTTACATATTAAGTCCTTAATTCTTATCTAGGTCATGTATCCAACCATTTTCAGCTGGACTCATAGCTCTCCGTGTATTTAACCGGCTTTTGGCACGATTTAACCCAGATATGCTAACTGCTTCACACACACAAATTAACTATAAACTACTGAATATATTTTTTGTATTATTTCTGAAATAGCAAATTTATTAAACATAATATCAAACAAAGTTAATTGTGGATTTAGTGATTATGCACACTGCAATATTATTAAGATTCTATTGCTACTGCAAGTAGCATTAAACACCCAAACGATAATACACCGACATGAGATATTTCGAGTAATGCTTAGAAATTGTAAACTATTTTTTTTTACAATTGATTATCTGATAGGTTTTATTGTATTTTGATTTGTATAGTAATTGGCATGTATATTATACAATTATGGACTTCAGTGTAGGTCGATATGTGGTTATAAGGACTCATGGCAATTAATATTGACCGAAGAAACAGAGAGTGATATTGACCGAGCACGCGAGGTCGCGATCATGCATTTTCTGTGTCCTAGGTCAATATCAATGGACCTTTACGAAGAGCGCTTACTTTTACAGTTGACGGCTTACTTTTACACTAGGGCAATGTAAGGTAGCTCTTTCATGATAAACATATTAATTAAACGAAAAGAACAGGTTATTTTAATGCACATATAAGCTGTCTTTGAAGAAAACGACAACCACCCTACCCTCAACTCCCGGTCTTTACATGTTAGTGCCCCTAACCCCATACTTATGACCACTAGGAAGGTTTTCTTAGGCATTATCAATTCTGTACTTCCGTAAATGGTACAAGTTTAAATGTCCAAGTAAACCGTCAACTGTAAAAGTCAGTGCTTCTCGTAAAAGTCCAACATTAGCGCTTGCGCATCGACATTAAAAAAGAGGATTTATATCACGTGACTTCTTTCAGCAGCCAATTAAAAAATTACGAAAATAATCTTTTTATATAACATCAAAAGTTTTTGAATATTTACAGTGCTTTTCAGTAATTCATGTGATTGTTCTCAAACTCCAGAATTTGTTCACATGTTTTTAACTTATAAAAGTGGTAAACTATGTGCTTCCTTAAAATATAAAACATTATAATTATTTTTTCTACCAAAGAACTATATGCGGTATATTGCATATCTTTGCCCCCACAAAAGTCAAATTTTGAAAAATTCTTGATATGTGCTGAATTTTATAAATTGTATGAGAAATATAAATTAACAGATCATATTATAGTTTCAAAGTAGTTTATTGACAATTTTTGTTTTTATGACGTCATAAACTAGTTCGATTTTTTGTCATTTTTTAGAAAGAGGACAAAATGGACAAAATTTCAACAATTTTTTTAGCTTTAAGAGTTATAGAGCGCAAGTTTGTTCAGGAATAATATTTATACATTTTATTGATATTATCATTCTACACATAATATGAAAATATTAAGCCTGAACAAATCTGCGCTCGGTGATTTTTACTCAAAATATCGACGTAAAATATACATTTTTCTTTACAAATCATGGAAATTTTAAATTTACGTCATTTTCGTGATGTCATTACAAACATATGACGTCCTTGCTAATGAAAATATTCAGTGTTTTGAAGTCAGCATATATTCCCCTGTTTAAGAACAAAATTAAATATTTCTCCGTCAAAGTTTGATTTTGGGGGGCAAATATTGGTTATTACCGAATAAGGTTCTTTCAATTTTTAAAAGTCTAGCTAGGCATTCTTATCTTATTTCAAGTCATCACCTTTCACAAATAAATAACAAAAAATTATATATATGGCCATTTATTGGTACTAGTATCTAGGATTTATATGAATGTAATACTTATTTCACTAAGTTTATTAGAAAAGACTCAATCTACTGTATATTTAGAGAATATAATATTATTGCATAAAATATTTAAACTAATAACAGATTAAGTTTAAAATCAATTTCAGATCCAGTGAGTTGTTACTCTCCCTGTTACTTACTAGCCAAAGCGAACTCGGTTCCAGGTAAAATGACGAACATTTTAGAGTTTTATGTTAAGATTGGTCATCTCTACACAGGCAATGAAATACGAATACTCAATCGTTTCAGTAGCCCTGATGTGCTACAGTTACCAGATTGTTGGACATAATATCGTCATTGACGCATACAGAGCCAAAGACTCTAGTACCACATACTGTAAATGTAGACTCACCAGTGATAAACCTAGTACACTGAACCTTACCAACTATAACGGCGTCCATCCTGGGATAGGGTGTGGGAGTACTGTAATGGTTCTAGCTGGTGGTACTAGCATGTCAATGAACTGCTTTGTGACTGGCAGACAGCTTCCAATTAATGGATCAGATGTTGATATTCTTATCGAAAATCCACAACTAGCCTCCGACACAAGATACTGTTTATCTATTGAGTCAGGTACGTTAAATTAACATGAGTTAGGTATATATCTTTGTATAGTACTTGGTTGTATCACACTTCAGAAGTACGCTGAATGAGGAGAAATTATTAACCGTTGAATGTAAAGCATCGTGTTTTCAGGATAATTTCAATCAATATGTCGTACATTATTTCATTACTTTTGATTTAATTCATAATATAAACCTCATTTTAACTACTTTTTTCCTATCTTTTAGCTGATTTGTCAGCAGTACTAAGTGTATCTTGTGATGGAGATCTTTTACCATCTACAACAAGGAAAACTTCCTACACTTCAACAACTGAGGAGATAAATACAGCGACTCCATTGTTTACAACTGGTATTATGACTTCAATGTTCTTTGTAATAATTACAGTCGTTTTAATATTTAGAATTTTATCCTGAGATTTGTTAAATTTCTGTTTTTCTTTTGTGTTGCACTCGAAAACATGTTCAAGGAATTCATGTTATATTTGAATATCCTTTCAAATAATAAGTTTTCCACATAATTATATTGCGTTGAAAAAAAAAGTAGGAGGCCATTTTTGCATGTTATTTGATATTCATTTAAGAAGCAGGCTGAAGATTCATATACAATCCTGTTAATATTCCCCTATCACTGTAAGATTGCAATTAAAAAAAATAAATAATTTTTTAAAATCAATATAAATTGTCAGGATGGCGGCTGAGGAAGCATATAGAAAATGGCAGCTTATATGCACATGTTTATGCATGTAATGAAAAAAAAATACATATTGACGGACATATATGTTCTTAAAAAAGTAGAGTGAACAGTTGAACCGTCTTTTATGTAATTAATCAATTATGTGTTTTAATTAACACTGTTTTACAATTCCAGATAAAGTTTTGGTAAATAAATTTGGTAAATACGTGACTATTCTTCATGTAAAATCATCATCTCCAGGCCATGAATGCCAAAATATATATTTACAAGGTACTATAAAAATCCACATAATTATATTGCGAATTGAAAAAAAAAAATCGTAGTTTCATTCTCTCAAAATGAGACAAAGAATAACAACAGAAATATAATATAGAAGGGATATTTTAACATATGAATTATGATCTATTATGAATTTTGAAATGTTTTTGGACTAATTATTGGGAAAGATTAATTAATAAAGGCCATCATATTTGATATTCATTTAAGAAGCAGGCTGAAGATGAGCTCATATACATGTAAATTTTGAATAATTTAATGTAATACGGAGAAATTATAAATAAAATAATTAAATAAATAGATTTTTTAAAGAAATAAAAAAAATTATTATTTGCCTTTATCCCCTATCAAAAAGATCTAATAAACAGTAAGATTTTTTTTTAGCAATTAAAAAAAAACTAATAAATTAATTTTTTAAAATCTTAATGTGTAACCTGTTAAGCAAACTTGAAACTACGGCAAAACTTAAGGAATGCCTATATAAATCAAAAAGAATTATTTCTTTCGAGAAAATAAATCAATAAAACTTCATTGTGGTAAACCCTTTTTATCTATAATGTACAGTTGTATATCATAATATCACTGTTTACATGTCACTATTGTAAAACATGATCGATCCACAATACCATTACTGTATAATATACATTGCAAGATATATGTACATGTATATATTAAGTATAAACATTGTCTAAAATTGTCAGTTTTATTATTAAAATTTTGA
The DNA here is from genome assembly GCF_032062105.1 of Saccostrea cuccullata. Classification (NCBI taxonomy): domain Eukaryota; kingdom Metazoa; phylum Mollusca; class Bivalvia; order Ostreida; family Ostreidae; genus Saccostrea; species Saccostrea cuccullata. Next base: position 267,132 of record NW_026927697.1, on the reverse strand, counting down.
TTAAATTGGTAAATTGATAAGAAGCTTAAATTTTTACTTGTTGAGATAAAAATGTTTTTATCTTTAGATTTTAGAAAATCACTCATCATTCGTTTATGTATATTTATAATAAATAAATCTTCGATCACATCCCTCAGATTGGAAATTTTCATACATTCAACAGTAATTCTGTGAATTTTGAATAAATCTCATTTACCAACTGATATGTTTGCTGCAGGCCTGCAGCAAGTCTACTGCAAGCTTGCAGCAAACAAAATTGTTCGTAGGAAGAAAATTTTCTTATTCGCAGATGATTCCCAGTAGCTTCGATCTTGCGGCAAACATTGCAGCCCAACATGTTTGCAGGAACATAGTAAGAAACTTTCATGCCAATTTAATGTTCGCAGCAAGTTCACAGGACACATTTCATTATTCGAATGTTTACAGGAAGTTCGTAAGAATAGTAAACAAGTCAAATCAGCCAATGAAATGCAGATTGTACTGAGGTAAACACAGAACTTGCCAGCCCATTTTGAAATGTTTGAATTGAAGTTGTACACGTTTCAGTATTTTGTTAGGAATACACACCATTCTGAATGATTAAAAGTGCCAAACTTCGGATGTAGGTGTTCATTGGCATCCATGATATCTAACTGGTAAGAAATGGTTTTGTTTTATTTTGATATTTAAAAGAATATTACTTAAAAGCACGTTTGAGTTACTGGTGTAAATGCTAGGTCAAATCTAAATCTTAAATATTTATTATGAATTTCAGTCCTCTTTTTAATATCACATATGTATACTTCTTAAATGTATCAATGGACCTAAATCAGTTAAATGTTTTCAAATTAATTAGTAGCTGTGTAATTACGGTAATATTCAATTTAAAATTGTATGTAAAATTTTAAAAGTTCTGTTCATATACAATGCTATAATGCACTTTAATTTTCAAAAAGTATGAAAACTATGTCTAGGAACATAAAGAAGCCTATAAAAACTTCATACAATTGCATAATTTCAGAAATATGTGGTGGATTTTCTCTACACTTAACAGATTTAGGTTAGATCAAAATAAAGCTTTCCGCGAACTTGCTGCTTGTACACAAGAATGTGCCAAAATCATAAGGAAATTGTTTGCTGCAAGTTAGCAGCAATGTTTGCGGCAAGCTTGCAGCAATGTTTGCGGCAGGCTTGCAGCAATGTTTGCCGCAAGCTTGCAGCAAGGTTTCCATATTTGGAAAATTCAATGTTTGATGCAGACTTGCAGCAAACCTCATTTGCATGGTAAAATGTTTGCAGCAAGCTTGCTGCAGACTTGCCGCTAACTTGCTGCAAACACCAAAGTTTTGTATAGACTGTCATGCTCTCTTTCGCTACATTGCTGCAAGCTTGCAGCAAAGTTTGCTGCAGACTTGCAGCAAGTATTTGCAGGAAGACAATATTGTCGGTAAGGGCTTCCCAAAAAATTTTGCATCGGATTACATGTACTTTTCTTCAAGAAATGCTTTCTTTTTTTCAATACGAAAAGGTGTGAAATTAACATTTTAAAACTTTATTATATTTCCATGAAATTGTATTCTAGACAGAAACATAATTCCAATTGAAACATCTCGCAGATAAAGGGAAACAAAGCAAGGATATAGGATTATTTGCTAATTACATGTATAATTTGCTTTACTTGTTCGTACAGCAATAAATAATTGCAGAGCGAAAATTTACAATGGTTGCATTTATTAAACATATTCAGAAAACATATTAGAACAATATTTGGCTTATATCTACAATGCTTGAATAATTGAATGATGTAAGTTTAAAGAGAGTAAAATATAGCAATGATCTGAAGTAATACATGCATACCTCCATTGATTGGTGAAGGAGTGTGTGCTGTTTAAGAAAACCTTCCAACATACAGACTTTAAAACGCAGGTTTTTACTAGTTACGATGAAGGGAAGTGGCAATCTATAATAATATATTCCATGGCCGATATGTTTAAGAGAGAAATTGAGGGCATAATTTGTGATTACATAACTAAGTCCCTACATAATATATTTTGACATCGCTTAGGTTCTGCATTATATTACAGTTGTTATGTTGTGTTACAACAACAAGATATCTGGACGTCACGTCGTCATAGATGGAACCAGAGCTAAAGAATCTAGAAACACAAATTGTGGGTGTACAGTGTCCAGTGATAAACCTAGTACACTGAATTTCACAAACTACAACGGCGTCAATCCTGGGCCAGGATGTGGGAGTGTTGTAATGATTCAAGCTGATGGCACTAGTATGGCAATGAACTGCTTTGTGACTGGCAGACAGCTTCCAATTAATGGATCAGATGTTCATATTAATATAGAACATCCACAGCTAGCCTACGACACAAGTTACTGTATATCTATGGAGTCAGGTACAAAATTCAATTGCAGTTTAAGATAACATTTTTATTTTGTAACCAATAAAAATATTAGAATTTCTTTCATTTTTTTGTCCTGAAATCCTGTGTATATATTTTTTTGAAAACAAGATAATTTAATTATATTTTCAAATATAACTGAATAGTCCTTGGTACATTTGCTTTCATGGAGCTTTATTTAAGTGCAGAATTTAAGATAAAGATTCGCTGCTTACATTACGTTTTCCTCTTTAGTTGATTCTTCTGCGGTTCTTAATGTGTCCTGCGAGGGAGAAGATATATCATATACAACAATGACAACTCCGTTAACTTCAAAAGCAACCCATAATGCTGAAATTACATTCAATTCAATATCGGTCAGTGACAAGGAAAAAGAAATATTAACTACTGAGCCTTTACCGCCAATAGACGAAGTATGTTCTTTACTCAATCTTTAAGCATGATTTTTTCTGATCACATTTTCTCTCGAGTCCGTCTATTTGTATTCCAGTTGTTGTTTTTTGTGTTTGAGTTCCAATCAAACTTGCTGTGGTTAAAGGAATTAATTTTTATCCAAATAATGTGCCAAGCCATCTTTCAAAGAAAGATGACCAAGTTAAATTTAGATTAAATTTATTTGAGTCATTTCAAACTATTTTTATCTCTTAGTCACCGGGACAATAAAGAAATATCATCATAGGTACGGCTGAGTGACAAGGAGATCAGAGTTTGCATGGTCATTATCAAAAATCTTCCTGTTAAGGAGGACAAGGGTAAAATTATTATAGCGTTGTGAAAACACGCATATTAGAAGTTAGTTTGAATTTACAATATAAGCTTAAAGTTTATCTATTCTTCAAATGAAGATCTTCATTCGTGGTATTATAGGACCACACTATAATATCAAATTTTTAACATAGGAATATATACGGCAATTCATATGTTAAAGTCAATTAATTTGCAAGCATACTCAGAAAGTGAAAGGACCCTCTATAAGAATTCATGATAATTATACAGCAGGATGTCTTGTACTAAAATCTGACATATATCGATAAAAAAAGATCAGGTACAATGTAGCAACTGTTCCTTCATCAAGCTCATAGAATTTGAAGCAAAAGTTGCAGGGGTTTTGGGTGAGATCTTAAAATCCGAGGCCCCATGTCAAGGTAAATGTTGGTACGATATAGAATCATCACTACTCAATGGTTGAAGGTGCCGAGTAAAGGTCTTAATTAGACTGTATCACTGTATCTGTTGATATCTCGATATGAGTAAAAATTCTAAAAGGCGATAGAAAACAACATACAATCAATCAATCAGCTGATGTTCAATTTAACAGTCTGTGTTGACGACAGAGAATCAACCTATTTCTACTAAATCAAAGACAATGACAACTGATGCTGTTGTAAACATAACTGAAAAAAGAACAGCGAGCATTACAATGATTAACACTGTACCGTCCAAAACAACAAATAAAATTGCTACAGGTAACTTGTCAGATTCAGGTGAGATATTATGTACAGTTCTTGCATAAATATTCCAAATTGCTTTCTTCATAACATGCAGCTGCTTTAACCTATTTTTGAACTAGTATAAAAGTACCTTTAATTGTTATTTCAAGATTTTTATGCAAATGTGTATTTTTTTCTCCAAAGAATTAAATTTACATGTACATTTATAATTTAAAATTTTCAAATTCAGATGCTTACTTCTACATCATAACTCCATTGGCAGTCATCTTCGCCTTCTTAGCTTTGATATTTTTTATAATCGCATGTAAAAATAAAAGGTAAGAAGCGTACGTTACAAACAGATATTTTTCAGTATATTGATTGACCCTTGGACAAAATTGATTGTTTTTATTTCCCCATTTAAATTTACAGAAGACGATTTGAAAATTACTTTGATGTTAGAGGAAGGACAGCTCAAAGTGAATATGAAACTGTATCTGATTCGTCTACCAATACGTCTAACAGTCCTGAAGATGGATATGATTACATACTCGATGTTATTCGAAATCCAGGATAAATCATATACATGTATTCATTTTTTATCCTCAAAATAAAATCAGGACAGGCAGTTTATAGTGCATAGACAGTTATAAAAAGATATAAATATAGGCAAAGTTTTCAGTGGCTAAATATGTATTGCGAAGTAGCTTTTTACTGCATGCAGAATGTTACAAAATGTTTTCGGGAATGTTTAATGAATTATTGTGGTACAAGAAGACCAAGTCGACACAATAATGCAGTAAAATAAATCTAGTTTCAATTTAAGAAGACCAGGGTTTCTATATATTATCCCTTATTTTACAACAAGGAACAGAAAATGTATAGGTACATGTATTTGAATTTTTTGCTTTACAACTGAAAATGAATGCACTTTTTATGTATGTCATATATTCTGTTGTCTTGAAATAATTTAAAAATTGTATTATTTTATGCGAAATGTGGACAAAATTTTCAGCTTTGCACTGTTAAGAAATTATGATTTTTATTTAAGAACTTTTAAGCTTTTACAAAGCCTGATATAGCTAAAAAGGTACGGTAAATGGCACCATCTAATAACGCCATACGAATTTTGGAACAAGAAGTTACTAATTGTAAAAAGCCTGATTCAGGACAAGATGTCCAGTTAAGGCAGTAGTTATGAGAGGACTTCCTTTGTTTTTGTAACTTATGTCTAATCCCTTTAATACATTGTCAATTAAATGTGTTCAAAACAACAGCATTATGAAGAAAGACAAAGACTCCAACTGACATATAAATGAGTAGGGAATATGTACATGACTACAACAATAATTATTGATAAGAGTATTCAATTTGAATATAATAGGTATTAAACACTGAAATATGATTTCGAAGAATCCAAGTCTCTTTCTTGAACTGTGAGTATAAATAGAATTTACAGCTAACTTGATGGTGTCATTGGTCGTCATCACTTCGTATTTTTAGTATTCGTCTTTCTACTGAATATCTGAATAATGTACAACGATCTAATAGATTACTATATTCCAAAGTTTACTCTTAGGTCACCCTTGATGGAAAAACAGGTCTTTGTTGAGCAATTTTTTAGAGTTTTGGAGAGTAACAATGAACTGATTTTAATCATACCAAACAATCGTTTTAATATGATGTCAAACCTGATGTTTAACACCCGGTTTAACATCCTATTAAAATATACGTTAAGAATAGTTCACAAAAAAGCCCAAGATAGTAAACACAAATTCCATAAATTTTAAAAATTCTATAGATTGATAATTTGCTCGAGTTATGTAAAAATGTACATGTAGTACTTAATATTCTTATATTACATTTAGGAAATAGTCGATACTGCTTAACGTAAAGGTATTTGTGTAACAATGTTGAGGCGAGTAAAGAATTTGCATTTGATCGTGTATTTCACTTAAATAATACTATCTTTGCCATTGTACACATTATCAATATATATCTTTAAGGTTAGGAAATCTAGTTTCTTTAGTCCTCCGCAAGATCGAATTCTATAGAAAAGAGATCTATTGGGGGGTGGGGGGAGGGGGTTAAGTTAAATTTTTTGTTATATGCATGGTTAACTTTGCTCTTATATTTTTAATGTAATTTGCAATGTTAAAGTATACTACATGCAATGAATAATATTTTTTATTGCGTATTATTTATACAGGGAAATGACAACAAAATGTTTGTTTTAACCTTTATTTTGGCGAACATTGGCCGTGGCATAGTAATTTGTGGGATGCCAATTAATACACACAACTTTTGGGCAAACCCACACAAATTCAACAAAATTCATCAACACAAAAAAGTCATATGTTCAAAAACGACCACCCCGGGTAAACCGCGGGTGGTTACTTATTTAAGTGTAAGTGTAATTAGTTATATGCACAATTCAAGCACAAAACAAATTATATCAACATATCAGCAAATATTTTACATATAAAATGGTTCAACATTTCAACCCCCTTCACAGTTCAATGGTGAAAACTTCACAACAATACAAAGTTTCTGTAGGCCTCAGTTGCTTTGGTGTGCGCAAACGCCATTCCTGTACAGGTTATGCCACGACATATTTCACGAAGACGACATCCAATGCAACAGATTCTGTAAAATACAAAGAAAAAGCCAGCACCAAGAACCAAATATGCAATCATTTAAACTCCAAATTATGGGAATGGGTGGGTGGGATATTTAAGGCAGATGCAAAATTTTTCTTACAAATATTATGAAAAAACTTGACAAAGAAATATTCAACCTACTCTGTATCCAGCAAGTTGATGAAAAGAATGTTGATCCCGAGCTTTCCGACTTATATATACCCAAGGCCGCAGGCCGATCCCGACCAAAAAATTAATACCTTTTCCCGTAAAATAAAGTCATCTGATTTTATATGCATAAAATAGATGATATTATTTATACAGGGAAATGACAACAAAATGTTTGTTTTAACCTTTATTTTGGCGAACATTGGCCGTGGCATAGTAATTTGTGGGATGCCAATTAATACACACAACTTTTGGGCAAACCCACACAAATTCAACAAAATTCATCAACACAAACAAGTCATATGTGCAAAAAATGACCACCCCGGGTAAACCGCGGGTGGTTACTTATTTAAGGTTACTTATTTAAGTGTAATTAGTTATATGCACAATTCAAGCACAAAACAAATTATATCAACATATCAGCAAATATTTTACATATAAAATGGTTCAACATTTCAACCCCCTTCACAGTTCAATGGTGAAAACTTCACAACAATACAAAGTTTCTGTAGGCCTCAGTTGCTTTGGTGTGCGCAAACGCCACATGACAGCGAACAACCGAAGGAGAGTTCGCAGTCATCCCACACATGGGGGAGCACCCAAGCAACTGACAAAAAGCCCCCACGGACCAATGTTCTTGATGTTTTGTTTAAGGATACACATTTCCTTGCTTTGACAGGAAAAATTCTAACCCCCTTTGGATATTATTTAGAAAAAGTTTATTTCCTAGGTCATTGAGGTGTACTCCATCTGGCAACAGAAATTGCGATATGTTTTTCAATAAATCAGGGTACTTTATGTAACAACCCCCCAACTCTAACACTAATGAAGCAGCTACCCTATTGGCCTTAAGACGGGAACGCTCCATTGCTTTATTGTCCCCCGAATACCTCCATTTATTTCGTGGCAGCATCTGTGACCAAACAAGTGTAGAATGTGGAAAGCGAGTCTTGATAATCTTTAGATGGGATTTAATTTTCTCAATGAGAGTATACAGATCAATTGATCCTAAATCGTTTGCCCCACAGTGAATAACCAAAAAGTCTGGGGATTCCTCATATTCTGTCAGAAAAAAGAGCTTTCTTTTAAGTCCCAAAAAATTCAAACCTGAATATCCCTGCCACCAGATATTTATTTTCAATCTATCCAATCCAAGATTTGTTCCCCCCGGTCTGCATACTGATGCCATCATTGCATTCTTAATAATAGAGGAGCCCACACACCAGACTTTAACTTCAGAGACCTCTACAAATGTATGCAATAATTTGAATAATTCTTGTTATATTTACAAAATTACAACTTATTTGCCCCCAACATCTGCCCAACAGGACATCTTATGTACGATTTGTATGCCCTAGACTTCCAACGCCCTGCTTCCATTATGACATCTTGTGAACACCCCGCTTCAAATGCTGCAGTGGCTGCCCCGATACGAAATGAATGGGCCCTATAATGCCCCTGAACCCCCAAAACCTGAAGTGATTTTTTCAAAACCGAAGAGAACTGATATCTGGTAAGGGGATTTTTTCCACAGTGGATAAATAAAGGCCCTTTAATTTTTGGTCTTACTGCAAGATAATCTATCAAACTTGCTACTGGACACAGGATTCCCCCACTTTTATCAATGGCTAAAGAAACCCCCTTTCTATCCTGATCACATTTTGACATTCTTATGTGTACAAAAACCTTGGAGTAATTAGCTTCAAATTGAACATCAGTCACTTGTAAAATTGTATGAACACTATTACCAGCAGACAATGTGAATTCCCCTATTCTGAGAAAACCAAAGAAGGCTAATATATAAGCAGCTCTGAACAATTTTGTTTCATAACTATTGCTACAAATGCTCGATAAAACCCTAACAACTTCAGTAAGCAACTGCAAGGTTATAGGTAGCCTTGCATCTGCAGACCTACCAGTTCTTCTCATACCCTCAAGAACCTTTACAACCAGAAAGTTCTTTGTTTCATCAACCCAATTGTGAATTTTGCATTGAAAACTAATAGAAGATAGATAAGATTTTGCCGTAGCATAGGAACACTTCTTAAGTGACAGATAAGCAACAAAGTGAACAACATCTCTAAGAGGTGGGGGCCATGAAATTTCGTACCCAAATTCTTTCCGGAAATTATAAAATGAATTTTGTCCTGTTTCGTATGCTGTCTTAGTGTTTTCAGAGATTGAAGCATCTAGCAATTTATTCATTTGAATCTGTAAATCATGTTGACTAATTCTACTGGAAGAGGGTCTGGTCTGGTGCTTGCCTCTGGTGCTAACGTCTTGAAGCGGAACCACTGTTTGCGAGAAATAGAATCTGCAATTTTGTTATCCAAGCTACTAATGTGATTTGCCCTAAATATAACATTATTGATCATCAGTCTAAGAACCAAATGTCTTACCAATTCCATCACTCTTTTGGACTTGGAAGATTGGGTATTGATGACACTAACTAATGAAAGGTTATCAACATGAAACTGAACTTTTTTATGTAACAACCTAGGTCCCCATATCTCTATTGCTAAAACTACTGGTATGAGCTCAAGAAAAGTCATGTCTCTCAAAATTTCTTGGTTGTTCCAATGTTTTGGCCATTGGAGAAAAAACCAACTTCCACTAAAGTAACCACCACAACCTAAATGACCTGAACCTGCACTATCTGTAAATAACTGTAAAATGCTAGAATCTTCCCATACAGTATTAGGAAAATAAGCAACCCCATTGAAATGGTTCAAGAACACCAGCCACATTCTAAGGTCACTTTTAATTCCTACTGATAATCTTATATGATGATGTGGCTTGAAAACTCCACTAAATGCATCATACATTCTTCGAATAAAAGCTCTACTAGATCTGATTGCCTTTGAGAAAAAAATTGAGCATTCCAACTAAAGACTGCATTTCTTGCAGTGTAACTTTTTCCCTATCTAAAAAATTTTCAATCAGACTCTTCAGGATTTCTAACTTAGCTTCTGGGATCTTAATTGTCATCTCTAGTGTATCAATTTCAAAACCTAGAAATATTAATTTTGTTGTTGGACCAGAAGTTTTCTCATGGGCTAGAGGTACCCCTAAATCCCCAGCTAAGTTACTAAAAGTAGACATTAGAATTTCACATTCATCACTACCAGACCTACCTGCAAAAAGGAAATCGTCTAAATAATGATCTAATGTATTCAATCCAGACTTGAACTGAGCAAGCCAGTGTAGAAAAGTTGCAAATGTTTCCCAAATTCTGCAACTAATGGAACAACCCATGGGAAGGCATTTATCTATGTAATATAATCCATCTACAGAGAAACCTAACAAGTCAAAATCCCCTGGATTTATCGGAACTAAACGAAAAGCACTTTTAATATCCATCTTACCTATCAATGCGCCCCTTCCCAAATTTGCAATCATATTGACTACACCATCAAATGATGCATACTGCACTGTACATAAATCTGGGTCTATAAAGTCGTTGATCCCCTGGGAACTAGGATAGGATAAATGGGTAATCATTCGCCACCCTCCATCAGATTTAGGGACAATACCAACTGGTGAAATATGGAGGTTAGAAATTGGAAGTTGATCAAAAGGACCCATGATTCGGCCAAGCTTTATTTCCTTACTTATCTTTTCCATCAACTCATCATGGTGTTCACTTGCAGACTTAAGATTTTTTGAAAACACATGACACCTTGGGCCTGTATAATTTATTTCAAAACCCTTTGAAAACCCATTTTTTATATAATTAGCAGCATATTTGTCTGGATATGGCTGCAAATATTCATTTAACTTTTCCACATTAATAGGGGAATTTCCTAGGGCCCATATACCTTTGTGGTCTTGGGGTTTGGGTTGGGTGTGACAAAAGGGGTCTAACTTGAGGCTGTCCCTGCAGTGGTCCCCTTGGGTAACTTGTGGACTTCCCAACATAATTAGATTGAGGGCACAAATATTGTGGATGACTCCCAGAACATTTAATGCACTTGTGCATGTACTGGCAAGAATTTCTGTCACAATGACCCTTGAAGTTGAAATTATAGCACTTGTTGTAAGCTGGGCTGATCGGTTTAATTGTTAGTTTAGATTGTGGGGATGATGACATAAACATCAACCATAACTCATAGTCTACTTTAGACCAATCTATGGTGGGATCGATACTGCGGCGAAGTCGAAACTGCTCGTCATATTTCTTCCATCCCAAATCCCCCTCCCCACATCTTGATGCCCCGAGTCTTATGTCATATAAATATTTCAGCAAACCCTGGTAAGATTCTGGGTGGGCTGAAGCATAAATGCTAGAGTAAACTAAGAATGCATCTGTCCATTTACTGATATTTTGAATCTTATTGCTAGGTTTAACAACCTCTCTTGTGACCAACTCCCCTTTTTCATTAAAAAATATTTTTTTCTCTGAAGATTCTGTCAGGGAAGTGTTATCAAGCAACAAACTAATCTCTATGTATGCTGAACTAATGATTTTAGACTTCAATGAGTTAGAGACATTGCTAGCCAATAGTGAATGAATGCTATCTACATATTGATTCTCATAACCAATGCTTGTACCTGATTGAGATTCAATGGCCAAAGCAGGCACAGGTGCTGGGGCCAGTGGGGTAGAGTTTGACTTTCTGGCACCAACTACATTCTCTTGGGCGGCGATGCTTCCTGAAGGACCTGGTTCCTGAACTGTATGATTATCGTCAACCTCTATCGCTACCGCTGGTCGCTCTTGTCTTGACCTCTTTGACCTTGATGCTTTGCCCTCGTTGTCTCTCAGTCTGCAATTCCGCTTAGTCTTATTTTTGGGAGGCATTTCCGCTCGTTATAGTAAATAACAAACAAAAAATTACTAATTGTAATTCACCAGATACAAATTTTTTGATAAATTTGCTACGGGCAAAAATTTGCAACAATATATTCAAAATGGCTGTCGTGTCACATTTAATCGGGCTGTAAATCCAGCACAATCCAGAGAAAATATATACGTTGGATTAAAAAAGTATTAAGAACATTTATTATCCATTAACCAAAATTTAAATATATTTAAGGCAGATGCAAAATTTTTCTTACAAATATTATGAAAAAACTTGACAAAGAAATATTCAACCTACTCTGTATCCAGCAAGTTGATGAAAAGAATGTTGATCCCGAGCTTTCCGACTTATATATACCCAAGGCCGCAGGCCGATCCCGACCAAAAAATTAATACCTTTTCCCGTAAAATAAAGTCATCTGATTTTATATGCATAAAATAGATGATATTAATCATAAAAATGCTAAAATGATGTCGTAAAACGTGCTGAAAAAGCCTAAGAAAAAGGAGCAGAAAACTAAGTGGGAATGACTGAAATGCTAGACGAACAGAGAGGTAATGCAGAAAATATTGTTTAGATTCCTTATCATAATGGACAGGAAAGTATATAAAATCACGCATACAGAAGTCTTTATTTATGTAACCAATGTATTTATTTTTTTATGTTCGCGATGTCGCAGATCGTGCTCTTACTTCCTGGTTAAAATGAAAACCTTCATGGAGTTCTCATTATTTTCGTTCCTACTGTTAGGTGAGCTTTGCATTTAGTCAACACATCTTTGTTCAGATTGAGATTTTATGCATGTGCAACATAACGTAAACATAGTATTTCTTTAAGGTCTTACCATGAGCTGTTCAGTGAATGATATCAAACAGGAGATATATAATGCCCTTGTTTCCTGCCAAACAAAGTCCTGTACAACTTAGAAGTTTTGTTGAATGTGGAATGTTCTCAAACATGCACGATAAAAGTATCTAACAAGTTGCTGTCCTTTAAAAAAAAAGGACTACAATACGTGGACCATATGCATGTTTTTCTAACCAAATTCAATTAAGAAAATGTCTAGGTGTGGTGATTATACATGTAGGTTTGTTTACATTTTCTACAATGATCTGCCTACTTAAATGACTGATTGTAGTTTCAAAGCAAAATTGTTAAACTTTTTCTACGATAAGTTTTGTCAGTTTAAAAATCGGGCTATTTTGATACATGTAACCCATAATGGTTGGAACTTGACACCTGATTTGAATTTTACGGAAGAAATCTATCATGGGAAAAATAGAGATCTGATGGTTCACGTGTAGCACAGCTCTGTAATACGCAGATTTTTTTGTCGGAGCACCCCCCTCCCCTTCCACACACACACACACACACCCTCTCTCACACACACACTCACACTCACACCCACCCACACACACACACATTAAAAGCCGTTGCTGAAGACCACTATCAAACGGTATTTGGATTGCCGAAATATTAAATAATTTGGCAAGGCTTAATGCACAAAAGTAATGTCGGCGAAAACTTGTTTTATCTTTTAAAAGCTAGAACTAGTCGTTGAATGTTGCTTTTCATTCAAGTTGTTCATTTACGTGTTTCTATTCTTCCTACTTTTTAGAAATGCTTGTACCATAGAATCAATGTTTAGTTTGTATATAAAAGTATATGTATTAGAGAGAAATTCGGATCTGCCAATGAATTATGTAAATGCGATGTGCGGATTTAAAAGCGCGATTTGCCAATGAATGGCATATTCTAATGCAAATAGGGCGAATTATTCTAGGGGCAAGTTACCGAAGGTGCGAACTCTCTAGCATTTTCGCGCATGCGTAGCCTGTCGTTTGTCATCTGGTTTAACCTCGCTTACTGATAAGCTTTCTTGTTTTCGGATAAAAAGGTTCAAATCGATGAAAAATTAATGATATAGAAATAACCTCATTGACAATACAGGCAAGCATATACATACACATTTTCTTAATAAGAATGTTTTCGTATCACTAACATTTTAATAATATTCATTTTATTTATATAAGTAAAATGGAGTTACCTATGTTATGACCTATTCCAGGTATACCCGTCGTTGTCGTTCAATATTATACAGAATATAAATTAACGAACAGTCCAGTTTCCAGTTGTAAAAATATCCCACTGCATCTCAACAAATCGAGAGAAGACGTAGAAAACCAGTTCAACAGTATATGCAGTGCATTTGATCTTTTAATGACAACCAATTTTTCATTTACTTCATTTGTCTTTTCGGTAAGAAATAAATAAAACAAGCAAATAAAAAGAAATTTTGTCCCCCGCTTTTGGGGTGTATTTGTGGGTAAAATGTTATTTTTATGGCATATTGTGTCAAATATGAACGCCCTTTCATGTGTCATTAAGAAGTTATCACCGAAATTGAATTTGAGAAAAATGAATTTGAAAAAAACTAAGTCAATCGTGAAAGTCAAGGTCAAGCGATTAGAAATCGTAGCATGCTATGAAATATCTTGTCACAGGAAATGCTTACGTTGAATATGAAAGCCCTATCTCTATTCAATCAAAAGTTGTAAGGAAATTTTTTTTGAAAATTATATCAAACTTCAAAGACAAGGTCACAAGAATCATAGTGTATTTAGAAAGGATATGGCACAGGTACATGTAATATACAGGTTTAATATGAAAGCCCTATCTTTTCTCATTCAAAGGTTATAGCCAATTTGAAGTCTATTTTTTTTAAATTAGGTAAAAATACACGGTCACAGGATTAAAAATAAAAGTGTATATGGAAAGGCAATACACAGGTCCAATATGAAGGCCCAATCTCTTCTCATTAAAAAGTCATGAGAAAGGCTTAAGTTTTTGAAAGATGGTCAAACTTTAAGGTCAGGGTCACAAGGTCAAAAATTTATTTAGAAAGGACTTGTCAGAGGCAATACAGACGTTTAATATGAAAGCCCTACTAGAGGCTGTCTCTTCTCATTCAAAAGTTAAGGCCATTTCAAAGTAATGTTAATTTTGTTTTAAAGTTGGTCAAACTTCAAGGTCACGGGGTCAAAAATCATATTATATTTAGAAAGGTCTTGTCACGAGCAATATACATGTGTAATATGAAATCCCTATCTCTTCTCATTCAAAAGATATTACCAAGGTTAAAGTATTTGTGACGGACGGACGGACAGACGAATGAGATTTAATGTCCCCTCGCTTTAGCGAAAGCGGGGCACAACTAAAGAACTAATTTCGACAGGTGTCATGTCCAAATTTTTAGAGGATAAATAAAAATGATGCTTCGTTAATCCTTACAAAACGACTGAAAAGATGATACATGTTAAATTTTCTGTGTCTCTTGTCTCTTGCAATTACATGTAGGTACATTTATAAGCCTTATAGGATAATGTCCATATACTCTTTCTAAACAACGTTTGTCGGTTTTATAAACTACCTTGATCCCCACTATTGCATTAATTTATGTTGATTTTACCAAATTGGCTCATTAATTATGATGCAAAAGCCGACGAGAGCCATACACTTAATCGTGTGATTGCAACAGTTAACGTTTAAGGTAATTAAGGTAGCTAGGTCCATACCTTCAAAAGTTTCTGTCAAACTGATTTTTGTTTAATTTGAATACCTTGATTGTGTCATAAACTAGTCTAACTAAAACGCCCGTAAAAGACATATCTTTGCAGGTTAATTTTCATACATTCCTCTAAAAATTCAACAGCCAAAATCGAACATAAAGAAGCGTGATATCATATTTTATTTGGGTATATGTATGCTCCAAATCACAATAATTTTACGTTAAAACTTATAAAATTAAAAAGTATTCATTTGCAAAGAGAATATTTGATATCTTTAGTGGAAAACATTAACAAAGTGATGTTGAATCTGTCTACATCTTTCAGAAAAAAATCTCAAAATATATTTATTTTTAATAAATCTATCTGTTAATATGCCATATTTTTAAATTAAAATTATTTAGAGATATATCTAAGGTTAATAAAAACAAATACTTTATTATAGTTGAACAGATAAATTTAACAAACAGACTTTTTAAACACATATACCCCCATTCTTTGAATATCAATTTTTTTCAATCATTCTTTGCAAAATTTAAAAAAAGTAAAATTTAATGTGTACACTGTACTAAATGACAGAGGGCAAAATGTTAATTTCCATGAATAATATACATGTATATTAAATGCTTTGTATGCACAATGATACAATAATAATATGATAAAATACGAATATATGTTGAATTAGGTCATCCCAAGTTTTTTCTATGTTTAGCGTCCGCGTGCGCCTTAGTTATTGACAATCCCATATGAGAAAAAAACACACAACATCAGGAGTCCTGAAATTTTTGAATTATGTAAATTTCTCCAAATAATTCTGTACAGTAAGTTATCTTGGGTGTATTTTAAGCATTTAATCCCTTATTTTTGCTTAAGAATAGATATTTCTTCTATGAAAGCACTTTTGTTAGATCAAATCATTTGAAAGGCTTCATTTTTATGACTTTTAAGTCTGTGTTTTATGTTTTGGCTTGTGTGTTTTTTGCGAATAGGTAGGTAGGTTTTTGAAAGATGGGTGGACGCTAAACAGAGAAAAAGCTTGGAATGGCCTTATTAAAATTTAAACAATCTGAGGGTAATAATTATTTTCACTATTTTCAGTTGAATATTTCTTTTTCCACCACGTTCACCAATACCACAAGTATAGAAAATATAAATGTTTGCATAAAGTCAACACAAATAATTTTTTGGACCAAGCATATTTTTGCGAGCATTCTTGACAATATTACATGTGAAAACGTGAAATTGAATTATACATCTGATCCAATATTGCACACAAGAAGACATGAAAAATGTCATAATGAGTCAGTTATCATCCGTAATGCGACAGTTAGTAGTGGGGACAACAGGATAACAGGACTCTGCTGTGGTGAGTTGTTTATTTTCTGTCTTGGTCTTTGATCATACTACCATAGTAAAGAAAGACACTAGTATGTATTAGTAGTTAAAATGGCATAAAACTCAATATAACAAGAGCATATAAGGACAATAGATTTAAACTTTATATTTACATGTTAATTTGCTTAAATATTAAAGCGGGTGTACGAATATTTTTGAATACATTGAACTTATTTCATAAGACCCTCAGTCTTCTTTTACAAAATGTTGACATTGTTTATGCCAAACTCGTTAAATCAAATGATTATTTTATAATAGTATACTTTCATGCAAATACGTTTATTCTGATTGGTCGAGAAACATTTTTAAACAAAAACACTATTACCCGCTGAATAATGAAGCCACGCCTCCAGCGTAGCAACAGTCAACATTGCTTGACGACGGGTGATATTCCAAAAAATAGCGACTGCGCAGAATTTATGCGCGCTCGGTTCACTGTTATGTGCATTTGTATAAACATTCAGTATAATATAATAAATTTTTGCATGTAGTTGAGTGTAACGTTAAAAATTTCCGACCCTCGAAAACCATTATCAACCACGGCTGCGCCTCGGTTGACAATGGTTTTCTTGGGGTGATAATTTTCAATGTTACACTCGAATACATGCAATATTTATATAATAAATATTTCCTGGGCCTTCTTTAAAAAACAAAATATCGAAGAATTATTTTTTTCCAAACAATCTATGTGGAATTCCCATGGGACAATTGAGCCCCGTTATTAGCCGATCTGATTTTATATTCATATGAAGCAGAATTTGTGCAAAATCTAATGCATGAAAAAAAAGAAAACACTTGCAAAATAAGAAATGCATGATTTCTTCATAATAAGAAATGCATGATTTCTTCATAAGAATCGCCCCGTGGGGATCCGGGTTAGAATAGGTCCTCAGTACCCCCTTGCTTGTCGTATAAGGCGACTAAATGGGGCGGTCCTTCGGATGAGACCGTATAAACCGAGGCCCCGTGTCACAGCAGGTGTGCCACGATAAAGATCCATCCCTGCTCAAAGGCCGTAAGTGCCGAGCATAGGCTTAAATTTGCAGCCCTTCACCGGCAATGGTGACGTCTCCATATCAGTGAAATATTCTGGAGAGGGACGTTAAACAGTATACAATCAATCAATCAATCATAAGAATCGAACGGAAGAAAACTCTTTGAATATCATGAAGGTGATATATATATATCGTCATAATAGCATTAAAATAAATGTAAGATGTACACTGACAGGAAATATGTTTATTCAAAACCCATACATATATTCACTGAATTTGAATTTCAATAGATAACAAAAGCAATAAACAAATATCTTGAACTAAATATGACTTATATGGTTATATGTTGTGTCATAAAATTATATATGACAGAAAATCAATTAACTTTGACTTTTGCGTGCTCGACATGTACTAAGTAAATTACCCTTAGTTTTGAACTGAAAGTCATATGTATTACCTGTATCTGGTATTTTGGATAAGTTAAAGAATTTTTGCAAAGACACCATCAGATTGAATCCTTTTTCAATCCAGTGTATCGAGACTGGGACGAAAACCCATGTCAACAGGAAGGCTAAAGGTTGCCTAGACAATAATATTTATGAATTGAGAAAATTTGACTTCTTTATCCAATTACCGTTCACGGTAGCCTAATGGTAGAGCGTTCGCTTCGTGATCGGGAGGCCCGGGTTCGATTCTCGTTCTCGGCGCCGTGTCAAACCTAAGACGTAAAAATAGGTAGCGACTGTTCCTTCGCCAAGTGCTCGACATCAGAAGTGAAAGTCACGGGTCTTTCGGATATGACCTTAAAAACGTAGGTCCCGTGTCACGGTAGGCGCTGGCACGATAAAGAACCCTCATTGCTCAATGGCCCTGAGTGCCGAGTATAGGTCTAAATTTGAAGCCCTTCACCGGCATACGGTGACATCTCCATATGAGTGAAAAATTTTCAAGAGGGACGTTAAACAATATACAATCAATCAATCAATCTTTATCCAATTTAATCAATTAATATGAGTTACGGATTGAGAAGTGAAACTTCATTCCCATTTGAAGATTCATCCATCTGATCCATTACATGTTCAAAATGATACAATTATCAGCTGCTGTAAATACGGGGTTAGAATAAATACTATTTTGACTTTTGCAGTTTTGAATTTTTATATCTTTACTCCTTATAAATAATAACGGTAATGCCTAAATGTCGTTTGAGTCTATATATAATGCCTTAATTGATACATGTAGTTGAAACATTTGAAAATAAAATTCTTAATAAAATTCTTGTTTGTCATTCATATCAGCAGGATTTAAAAAGAATAAACTATTAGATATTGACATACAAGGTGAAAAACCTTCGATAAACTATGAAATATTTGTTATTGTGTTGTAGTACTAATGCAAGTAATTTGATTCTAAATTGATATTAATAAATTTCATTGTTTTTCCTCATATAATACAGAATAAAAAGTCATCTAGATATAGACATGTATTAATAAAATTTTGGTTGGGAAGTATATATCGCATAAATATATTATATGGTTTTATTATGGCTAACAGAATGTTTTTCATAAGTCTAAACAAATCAGATGCCCGGCCGTTTAATAATCCAATTTTCTCCGTAATGTATTGATATCATTAGAGAAAAATTAATTGTGATATTTCTGACTGAGATATTTTAGTTATGTATGCCAAACTCTATTTTGGTGATAAAAGACAAATTTTATTAAGAATGAAATATTAGAGTGAAAGTAATTTGTTAATACATCATATCATTTATCAGACACAACCATTAACACAGGAGAAGAGAATGAAGCGACTAGATCTTACGACTTCATCTCAAAATTTACTGAAAGGACAACCTCTTCAACTGATGAATCAGTGTCAGAATTGTCTTGTTCTTTAATTAGGAAGGAAGAAGGTAAGTCAAAAATATTAAAATAATCATCATGGCAGCAAATGAACGAAAAAAAAAAACTTGTGCCTTTCTGAAAATTCTTAAGGATGTTAAATACATCGCTTACCCCAATATATTTCACGAAGAGCGCAATTTATCTGACACTTATCACATTATGTAATTTGAGTTATTTTTTAATCATTGCATTATATTTTTGACGTCATGACAAATTCATGCTAAAATGTTTTGAAAGAACTAAATGCGGTATATTGCATATCTTTGCCCCCACAAAAGTCAAATTTTGAAAAATTCTTGAAATGTGCTGAATTCTATAAAGGCCGTAAGTGCCGAGCGTACGCCTAAATTCACAGCCCTTCACCGGCAATGGTGACGACCATTTCAGTGAAATATTCTGTAGAGGGACGTTAAACAGTATACAATCAATCAATCTATAAATTATATGAGAAATATAAATTAACAGAACATATCATAGTTCAAAGTGGTTAACCGACAATTTTTGTTATTATGACGTCACGAACAAGTCCGATTTTATATCATTTTTTAAAAAGTGGACAAAATGGACAAATTTTCTACAATTTTAGCTTTAACATTTATAGAGCGCAAGTTTGCTCTGGAACGATATTTACATATTTCATTGATATAATCATTTTACACATTATATTAAAAATATTGAGCCTGATCAGACCTGCGCTCGGTGATTTTTACTCAAAATATTGACGAAATATATACATTTTTCTGTAGAAAAGCATGGAAATTGTAAATTTACGTCATTTTCATGACGTCATTTCAAACATATGACGTCATTGCTGGTGAAATATTCAGTGTTTTGAAGTCAGTATATATTCCCCTGTTTCAGAACATAATTATATATTTCTCTGTCAAAGTTTGGTTTTTAGGGGGCAAATATTGGTTACAACCATACTATGGAATGCCATATACGGCAGCCAACTGCTTACTGCGAACTGCTGACTGCTTACTGCCAACTGTCAGCTGCTTACTGCCAACTGCCACACAAACATGAATAAATTTTATTTTTATATTGATATTTATGTGAATTTTCACAAAAAGAAGAAGGAAAAACCGGCGCGGATCCAGGTTATTTTTTCCAAGAGGGTCACCCTGGTAAGATTAAATTGATTAAATGACCAATATTTATTATCTTATGTTTTATAAAATGTATTCGATTGATAAAGTAATTTTTTTTCTTATTTGAAATAGGTAATAAAATGACTGTGTTCTGCTTCTAATCTTTTAAGAAGTAACACCCCCCCCCCGGAGACAACAAAACCTTTGAAGAGAGAGAGAAAAAAAAAATTGTCGTTTCGCAGAGAAAGATGTTTTGAAAATATATTATCATTTTTCTACTATATTCTAAAGTTAAAAAATTCCTCAAATGAAAGATATATATCTCTGTGTGTTATAATGTTTCACATGCATAGATTTTTTTAAGGGGGGGGGGGGCTTTTAAAATTTGTTCAGTCATGGGTTAATGTATGAACTAAACAAACTAAAACTGACCTTGGGCCCGGCCTCCAAGAAAACGCCGATCAAACTTTTATATCTCTTTGTTTTTACAAATAAGATATGTTTTACATGCATAGATCTAGAGAGAGGGGTCCAGGCCACAACTCTGAAATTTGTAAAGTTATTTAATACACAAACTAAACCAAATAAGAGTTATTTAATGTATTTAAAAAATCAAAAGGGACCTTAGACTTCCCCCCTCCCGAAATCGCGGAATCGTTAAGTTGGTATAAAAAATGTCATAGACATGAAGGTATGAAGCATAAGTAACCCACTCTCCCCGACCGAAATAAATTTCACATTTAGGGAAGGACTTTACGTTTTTTGTTTTGTTTTTTTTTTTGTCAAGAAATTTCTGGGTTGGATTTTTTTTTTACCAAAGTGACCCTTTTGGAAATAACGTCGTAGATCCGCGCCTTTTTTTGGAAAATTTACATTAATATCAATATTAAAATTAAATGTATTCATGTATGTGTGGCAGTTGGCAGTAAGCAGTCAGCAGTTGGCAGTAAGCAGTCAGCATATGGCATTACATAGTATGATAACCGAATAAAATTCTTTGCTATTTTTATCAAGTTTTTATGAGTTTAATTTTTTTTATGTAAGGAATGTTAAAAGCAGAAGATACATTCATATTATGCCGGTTTTCTCAAGAGTTAGTAAATTAAGGACCATATCTAAAAGATTTGAATAAACTGTTGATAGACTATAAACCTATAGGGTCTATGGATAGACTGAGTCTTTTGTTATCATACGTCATAAGGTCACTATCCATTGCCCCGCTTTCTAGATCATTGTCAGTTTTTTTGCTTTTTTTTTAATTTTATTTTATTTATTTAAGACTTTATTGCGGACATAGTTCAAGTAACTTGCGTTATTTAATGTTTCACTATAAAAATAAGACAAATGTGTAGATTTCAAGTTAGTTTTTGGCCATCAAATATGCAAACTTTTATAAGTTTCTTACAGAATGCCCTTTTGTGACTTAGCATAAGTGACAGTTACTGACTTTCGATGCCTTCTTTTTATAAATTCAGTTTGTTTTAAATTTTAGAGGCCTGCTTGTCTATATGTATACCAATATCAACTATACTTGGTTTGGTTGCCCTTTTGCTGGCTATATTACTGTGGTACCAAAGCAGGTAATTGTCAATTATATGATGCAAAGAAACTCTTGTATTCATAATCGTAATTAGTGTCTGTTTAAGAGTTAACTTTCGTTTCAATAGATGTATGAAATCCTTTAAAGAACTACGAGAGACATATGCTGATGTGATTGGGAGGCCTATAAGAATATAAGAATGAATACTGATTATGAGCAGATCACAAGAGAGAAGAGTAACAGGGAGGACAAACACAACCAATAATCAGGACAAACATATTAACTTCGCAGAATGTTTCCTTTGTTTTTGTTTCATGTACTTGAATACCATTTGGTACATAAATATCTCTTATAATTTTTTTATTTATCAAATTACTTTGCAGTCATAGACTATTTTCTCTAACAAAAAAACATAAGGGTAAGGAGATTATTAATCAGAATTTTTTGATATATATATTTATATATATAACGTTTGATTGAAAAAGAGATAGGACTTTCATATTTGACGTACATTACCTGCAACAAAATATTTTTGAGAATGCTATGACTTTTCCCCTTTGACCTAATTTTCATAAATTGACATATGATAGGGGTGCATACTTGACACACAATCTGCCATAAATTATGGCATCCCATTCACTAAAACACAGAAAGCAGAGACCACAATTCTTTGAATTTGCTTGTATAATCTTGATATGGAAGCATCCTCATATAATGTAGATTCAAGTTTTTTATGCCACGCCATGATTAGGAATACACGTATAGTTTTTGTCATGTTCGTCCTCCACCCTTCCATCTGTCTTTCCATCGAGCTTAAAGAAACTTTCTAGATATTTTTATCAAAGTTCATATGTTGATGCATATACTGATGTAAACTATCCAACTGTAGCAATATTTTTTGACCTTGACTTTTCCTTTGACCTTCACTTAACTTTTCTTTAAATTAGTGTTTAGCTTTATTTTAAAGAAACCATTCAAGTTGTGTAATGAAACTTCACATGATGATACATACTGATGTAAGCTTTACAATGCTTCAATCTTTTTTTCCTTGACATTTCCTGTGACCTTGACATCACTTTTCTAAAATTAATGTATAGATCAGTTTTGAATAAACAATTAAAGATATATTATTAAACTTCATATGCTAATACATACTGCTGAGAGCTATTAATGCATCAACTTATTCTGACCTTGAATTTTCTTTTGACCTTGACCTCACTTTTCAAAATATGTGTTTATCTAAGTTTTAAATAAACCATTAATTATATTTTTATTAAACTTCTTATGCTAATAGTAATTCATACTGACGTAAGCTTTTTAACTGCAACTACATTTTGACCCTTCATTTGACCTCTCTTTTTTAAAAAAAAATGTTAAGCTCAGTTTCATTTAATCATTCAAGATATTCTATCAAACACAATATGCTGACATGTATTAGTGAGAGCTATTCAACTGCATTAAACTTCACCTTGCACAATCCAGTGACCTTGATCCGAGTCCCTCCTCTTTAATTTACATTTTGCTTAGTTTTAAAGAAATTATTAAAGAAATTTTTATGTTTAGCATGCCTTTATACATAATTTGGTGAGAATTTATTATCTATATCCAATTTATTTAGATTCTAGTTTCAATTCTAAAGAAACTGTTCAAGATATTTTCATCAAACTTTATACACTAATACAAACTTTCATGTACAGTAGCATTAGTAATATACATCTGGCGGGACATTCATGTCCTATAGACTTATTTCTAGTTTTTCAAATCATTACCTCAAAGGCTAGGGTCAGGCCACACTTAGGGATCAAAGTTTTATTAAGGAATATTAAGAAATAAAAGGAAACAAATCTTCAAAACGTCTTTTCAAGAATCAGTCGGTAGAGCGCTCGCTCCGTGATCGGGAGGACGTGAGTTCGTATCTCGAGCGCGACTGACCTAGTCGTTAAAATTGGTAGCAACTGTTCCTTCGCCATGCGCTCGGCACTTTGAAGTGAAAGTTGCGGGTCCTTCGGATGAGACCTTAAAAACCGAGGCCCCGTGTCAGCGGCAGGCGTTGGCACGATAAAGATCCCTCACTGTTCAATGACCCTGAGTGCCGAGTAAAGGTCAGAATTTGAAGCCCTTCACCGGCATACGGTGACGTCTCCATATGAGTGAAAAATTCTCGAGAGGGACGTTAAACAATATACGATCAATCAATCAATCAATCTTTTCAATAACAACAAGAGCATGATAAATATGAACATTCTCAAGAGGTGTAGATTCAAGTTTGTACAAATCCCGACCCCCTGGGTTAGGGAGGGGCCATACATAATTTCCTTACCCCTTTTTGCCATCCACATGAAAATGCAAATTTTGAGACCATACAAAAACAAACAATCATTTTCCAAATTATCATGGTTTAAAGCTAATGCATAAAATATTAGGAAAGTTCTTGAAAGCAGAGTTATTAAACATATCAAATATATATATATAAAAAAAATTCTACCCCCCCATTTAACCCCCCCCCCGGGCAAAATCAAAATTCCGAAAGCTTACTGCACATCTACATGACAACACCAACCATCTCCCAAAAGATGAAAAGGCTGCTGAGTCAAATGTAAGAGGAGTTCAGGGAAGACGGGGCTTTTAGCATAAAAACGTCATTATTCAACCCCCATTTGACCCCCGGGGCAAAATCAAAATTCCGAAACCTTACTGCACATATACATGACACCACCAACCATCTCCCAAAAGATGACTTAGCTACTGTGTAAAATGTAGGAGGAGTTCAGGGAAGAAAAGTGTGACAGACGGACGGACGGACAGCTAGACGGACGGACGGACATGAGTATCAACAATATACCCGAACTTTCTTTAGAAAGTGCGGGTATAATTAAAAAAAAGCATTGAACAGAATTTTTACATGTGCAAAGAACAAGTAAATTGAACGATTGAAATGTGATCTTCTTTTTCCCCGACTCAGTTAAGTATATGTAAAAAGGGGAAAAAAAAGTAAACCTAATACCCGGTATCAAATTTAAACTGGTACTGAATTGAAACAAAAAATGAGTTTAAAAACGTCAAAACAGGCGCATCGATGCAGGCAAATAAATCAGACAATTATGAAAAAGGAACAGAGAATCTAATAAAAAACAGATAGACTAACAGAGATAGGAATGGAGTGCAGAGAAACATTTATTTTCCCGTGGTTAATGTGAACAATTTGTATGGTATGAGGCCACAATTTCAGCATCCTTGCCTAAGAATTACAATATGTATAATCTGTATCTTAAAGATATTCTTCCTTGATTGTTCCTTTATATGTATATGAATTGAAACTACCACAAAAATCACAAAAGAGTGTAACACACCTGATTACTTAATATGCATAAGGAAGGATTTCTATTTCTTTATTTTCTTTATATCATAACTTTAATTGTCACAAGTGAATAATAAATTGAATACACCTTCGATTAACATCAAGTCAAGTTTAAAATATAATAATGAGGAGGAACTGTTCTTAAGGAAGCAAATGACATTAAATTGGATTGAATATAATGTTACGTGAAATGAGTCATTCTTGCAAATTAGAAATGTATGGTTAGAACAGCAATGCTGAATTTTCTTCACAAGGATCGAATGGAAGAAAACTCTTTGAATACCTTGAAGGTGTGATCGTCATAATAACATTAAAATAAGATGTACACTGACATGCAATATGTTTATTCAAAACTCATACATTCATTCATTGAAGAAGAAGGTATGGTTTTAGCTTTACTGCGCCCTAAAAATGAAATGACATCAAGAAGTTTTGAAACTGGCTTAAATATTAGTTAAATAAATGACTCTGATAAATCAAGAGAGAATATGGCATGAAGGTTTACTATTCTGCAAATATGACGTCATTAATGTGAAGCATTTCTCTATTTTCAACAGAAAAAGCCTCAAAATGGCACATTTCAAGGGTGATTTTCCTTTAGAAAACAATGTCCACAGCCATCGCCCACGTTAATTTTTTGATATTTTGTGCAAAATTTAATAACAAATCACATATCTCAAGATCTTTGTGGGCAATGTCTGTGGACAATGTTATCTGAAAGAATATTCCATTGAAAATTGATGTCTTCTGCAACTTTCTAAGAAAATACGGGAAAATGCAAATGTTAATGACGTCATAATTAGCATTTAAGGGGGACCTATGTCGTTCTACGTCAAAGCAGCGTTTTGTGACGTCACAATAGCGACGTCTGTTTTTTACCTGTTAACTTTTGCAACTGTAATATAGGCATAACATTGTTATTAATCAATAACGTACACAATTTACAAAAAGAAAATTTATTCATCATTGATGACAGTTTTATTTGTTACAAATATGGAGTTTGTTAATATTAGAATTCTCTTCCTTTGGTTGATAATTAATAGCAATTTCAGTTGTGAAGAAACACCTCGATGATATTTGCTGATATATACGTGCAAAAAGATTTAAGATAAAATTCAGCAAAGAAAGCGACTTAAATCAGGGAAATATGTTAAATTTAATTTTCACCATTAATTGTGTTTTCTGGATAAAACTAAGAAAAAAATTAAGAAATGTACTTGTACTTATATTTGCTTATTGATTTATAGTACATTTATATTTTATTGTATAAAGTCATCCCTAGTTGTTGTTGACGGGGAAATGGGGGGACAGAATGATTAGAATGAAGAAGAAAATAATTAATCTGTTTAAATTGTTTCTAATCAAACACAAAATACTCATTTTTCGCAAAATAGTTTTATATTCAGATGTTTGTCAGTGCTTACTTACCCTTCTTTAGTGCAGAAAGGTCAATATTTATTACACAAGCGTGCGAAAATAAAAGAAAACGTCATATTTCTCGTTTATTTTATCATAAAGGTATACTTTTTTCTTTGTTAAAATAAAGAAATAAATCAGTTATATCAAAAAATATGAATTACAACATTTTCACACAAATACTTTTTAAGATATTACCTTTTATGCAAGTCAGAATTGTAAAAAAAAGAAAGACAGGTGATACTTACATTGCGCTCCTTTATAATTTTTCATGCGAGATAAATTAAAATGAATTTGCCTTCATTTTAAAGATACAAGTCATATAAATGTATACCTGTTGATTTCGAGTGTGATTTGACATTTTTGGTTCTTTTTAGAGCATATTTGAAGTAGAACAATGTCTGAAAATAATCTATTTTTAGCATTTCACACTGTTTTTGCACGTGTTCGTGTATAGAAATAAACATATAAAGGTATTGTTTTAAATACCTAAAAATTAAGAGCAAGTGGTCAGAAAAGAAATATCAAAGTTTTGAAAATTTCACACAAAGACTTTTTGGACATAGGTCCCCCCTTAAAAACACATGTGAGAAAAATGACTTGTATGATTTTTCTGCATTGAATTTCAATTATTTAAAAAGCATGAGTTTTCAACTTTCACACCAGTTTCATTTCTGAGAAAATCACAGGGCAAAATTTGTATGGAAACCATACCTTCTTCTTTGAATTTCAATAGATAACAAAAGCAAAAAACAATATATTGAACTAAATATGACGTTTATGCTTATATGTTGTGCCATGAAATTAAGGTATTCAATCCCTAATAGGATCAAATTCAATGAAATTAAATACATAACAGATAAGTAGGCATTGAATACTCAGTTTATTTAGACATACTTCCCATTTACTACTATTAGTATGTATAGTTGGATGTGTCCTAGTTTATGACCTTGAATTTTGGTAAGAGTTATCTCCCCTTTTTTAATTAATCAAAAAAATCAATTAAAGAAATTGTTACCGGTAAAAAAATTGTTTTCAATTGTCATTCTATTTTTAATGTTTCGATGCATCTTTCCACCGCAGGATTTATTGATATTCAAAGTATTTAAATTTTTATTTTGAAAAAAATGCTTTTCCCTATAGACTTCAATGCAATCTTTGTTAATTAACTACTGCTTAATTAATGAAATTTTTGAAACTTTCTCGCGGTCAATCCTTTTCATTTTTTAAATACTTTGATATAATATCAGAGTATTATGTACTTGGCGGACATTTACGGGTAGAGAATTTGGTCCCATTAGGGATGGAAATCCTTAAATAAGGAAATTCGTGAAACCAGAGTGTGCATGTATAAACATGTGACCCAGATTTTAAGGTTCGTTTATTTCCTTGGTTTGGAATTAAACCTTAAACGTCCTCTTGAAAATGAGAATCTATTTGGAAGTTCTATTGTTTTTGGCTGTGATTACAGGTAGGAATTTCTTTTTTTATATATAGAAGTACCGATTTATAAGGTCTGATAAATTTTTATTATTGTATGGGATTTGTTTTCATCTTTTCAATAAAGACTTCATTAGTTGCTGTTCTCAAGACGGAGTAGAAAAGTTGGTAGAAAATGCACACGTTTCCTGTTCATATTATGATAGTTGTACATCAGAATGCTACAGAGGATACATATTTTCTAATGGAGAGAGGAAAACAACATTTAAATGTTTAAATAACAGCTGGACTTCAACATCTATGGCTTGTAAACGTAGGTGAACGATAGCACTTCTTTAATAACTTTTTGTTTTTAGACTGGACTTAATCACATGATTTTGAACACAGTTTGATTGTACGAATATGACTTATTTTTAGATATACTTAAATTGAACAAAAATATATCTTTAAAAAGTATTTCAAATTGATGCACATGATGGACATCTCAATTTTTTAACATGTCTTTTCTACTCAAATTCCCTACAGGTATACCTGTAGTAGCTATGGAGTACTACACCGTCTGGAGTCTTGACATTCCTCCAATGAGTTGCAACAATATTTCACAGCGTTTAGAGAATTCAAAACAAACACTTGAAGACAATTTCATCGATATCTGCAAATACTTTAATATCGATGTGAATGCGACTTTTAAATTTTCTGTTAGGGCGTTTGAGGTAATAACAAGAATGTTCATAAAACCCTTTTCAAGCTTTTTTTGAAATCCCTTCACTTCTACTTTAGATACATTTATACATATACATGTGTATTATATTTATGCATAGACCTGGCTTATTTTATTCTAAATCCACATTCATTTATAAAGCATACTAAAATTCCTCAGACATTTGGCTCATAAAATACCGGATACTTGACTAATAATTATTTACTGCATTGGAGAACCCTCTCTTTCTCTTTAGCTCATTTTATTTATTATTAGCTCACCTGAGCCGAAGGCTCAAGTGAACTTTTCTGATCAAAATTTATTCCGTTGTCTGTCGTCGTTGTCGTTGTTGTAAACTTTTCACCTTTTCATCTTTTTCTCAAGAACCATTTGGCCAATTTCAACCCAACTTGCCACAAAGTATCTTAAGGTGAAGGGGATACAAGTTTGTTCAAATGAAGGACCACCCCTTTTTTCAAAGGAGATAATTATGAAATTGTGAAAAATAACTGGCATTTTTAAAAAACATCTTTTTCTCAAGAACCACTGGGCCAAACTCATTTGGAATCATCCTCTGGTAGTGAAAATTTAAATTTGTTCAAATCATGACCCCCAGGGGTAGGGTTGGGTCACAATGGCCCATCAAAGTTTTACAAAGAAATATATAGGAAAAATCTTTAAAAATCTTCCTCTCAAGATCCACTGGGCCAGAAAAGATGAAACTCATTGTTAATCATCCTCATGTAGTGTAAATTCAAATTTGTTCAAATCATTACCCCAGGGGGTAGGGTTGGGCCAAAATGGCTGACCAGAGTTTTACATTGGAATATACATGAAAAATCTTTAAAAATCTTCTTGTCAAGAACCACTGGGCCAGGAAAGATGAAATTATGAGGAGCCATCCTCTGGTAGTGAAGATTCAGGTTTGTTCAAATTCTAGGGTAGGGTGGGGCCACAACGGCCAATTAAAGTTTTACATAGGAATGTTTAGGAAATTTCTTTAAAAATCTTCTCAAGAACCATTTATACAGGAAAGATGAAACTCATGATGAATCATCCTCAGGTAGTTAAGATTCGAGTTTGTTCAAATCATGACACCCGGGGATAGGGTGGGGCCTCAATGGCCAATCAAAGTTTTATATAGGAAAGTGTAGGGGAATCACTTAAAATCTTCTTCTCAAGTACTGCAAAGCCCTGATCAGTAATATTTATATGGAAGCATCATCAGGTAGTTTAGATTCTAGTTTGTTCAAATTATAAACCCCAGGGGTATATAGGGTGGGACCACAATGGTCGATCCAAGTTTTACATTAAAATATGTTAGAAAAAAATGTTCTCAAGAATAGCAAAGCCATAATTAGTGATGTTTTTATAGAAGCATCCTCAGGTAGTGTTAACGTTTGAATTTCATTTGTTCAAATCATAACCCACAAGGGTAGGGTTGGGTCTCAATGGTAGATACAATTTTTACGATAGGAAATTAAGGGGGGAATCCCAAGAACAGAAAAGCTATGTTTAGTCATATTTCTCAAGAATAGCAAAGTTATAAGCTGTATTGATATAGAGGCATTCTCAAGTTGTATCAAAATTCAAGCCCCCCTCCCTTCTCAATTCTGATCTGATTTGTGCTTTTTCCTAGTCTAGTTCTCAGTGGAGCGATGTGGCCCTTGGGCCTCTTGTTTTTCATGTTGAAACAAATCCTTGCAAAGAGACAAAAACACTTCAATGAACTAAGTATTTTTTAGATAACAAAACCTATTTGCCAATTCTCAAACATTCGTTTAAATAATATTTCAACATAATTTTTAGCATACTCTTAAAACAGATATACAAATGTAAAAAACGCAATTGGTGTCTGTATTAAGTTCTACATAATTATGCAGCTCAATGCACTTTTACATGTATGCTCAATAACTATTTTCAGATGAATACCACATTTTATGCAGAATACCAAAATGCATCTTCAATGTACAACATAGATTTATGCATTGCGTACACAAAGATCTCCCTCTGGAACATGCCGTATTTCAGGAACATGCTTGATAACATAATATGTAATGGATCAATAGTAGCTCACAGACCTCATATTGAATTAATTGTAACCAAGAAAAAAGTGATTTGTCACCAAAATACTACTGTACAGAGTGTGGCTGTAAGTGATATGACTAATACAGGAAAAGAACTGTTTTGTGGTGAGTCTCTCTCTCTCATTTTAAACATTATAATCTTCATTGGTACATTATATGATTCTTTACAAATGTAAATGCCTGTTCAATCGACCCATTAAAATTGCTTTCAATCATATTTATTTTAGTAATATTATTTTTTTTTGTTTTGGATTTTAAATGAAGTCCAAAAATGACAAAATCATGATCAATTAACTTTGACTTTTGTGTGCTAGACATAAACTCGAGTAGATTACCCTTGGTTTTGACTTGAAAGTCATATGTATCTTTTGCATTGGATTTTGGATAGGTTAAAGGATTTTTGCAATCTCTGGGGTTGTTTTGAAAATTTCCGGTAATTTAAACAGATTTTGACCCTACAAGATATCACACCCTACTTTTTCTTAGAAGTCTGACTGCTCTACTAACACAAAGACACCATCAGAATGAAATCCCTTCCAATCCAGTGTGTCGAATTTGGGACGAAAACCCATGTCAACAGGAAGGTTAAAGATTGCCTAGACAAAAGGATATATTGAAAAAAGGATCCTTTTAATTAACCGACTGAACGGATTCTAATCTGCAAGTGAAACTGCAACTTTTTGCACTCTGTAATTCCGTGACAAAACTAATCGCAATGGCGACATAGACGCGGGCCTAAAAGCACATAGGCCATCCTTTTATTCAACATGAGAAGGATACATGTTTTTAGGGTATGCCGAGACTTTCACTTGACAAACAATGCACTGCAGCTGACACAGAGTTGTTTCTATTTAGTCCAAATCTGGATCCACTTGATTAACTATGAGACGAATCGAATCGAGAAATTTGACTTCTATATCAAATTCAAACACTTAACATGAGTTACAAGTATTTGAGTGAAATGTGCATCCCAATTTAAAGAATCATCTATCTGATTGATTGATTGTATATTGTTTAAGGTCCCTCTCGAGAATTTTTCATTCATATGGATACGTCACCGTATGCCAGTGAAGGGCTTCAAATTTAGACCTATACTCGGCACATAGGGCCATTGAGCAGTGAGGGTTCTTTATCGTGCCAGCGCCTACCGTGACAGGGGACCTCCGTTTTTATGGTCATATCCGAAAGACGCGTAAAATTCACTTCTGATGCTGAGCATGTTTGAACGAGAATCGAACCTGGGCCTTCCGATCACGAAGCAAACGTTCTACTACTAGGCTACCGTGAACGGTAAATCAACTATCTGATCCATTACATATTCAAAATGATAAAGGTTTATGTATATCAGCTGCTGTAAATGCGGGGTGAGAATAGACGCTATTTTACAGTTTTGAATTTTTATATCTTAAATTCCTATAGGCAATACTGTCGACGCCTGAATGTCGTTTGAGTCAATATAATGCCTTAAATAATGGGAACTAAAAATGTGACATTTGATTAGATTACATTTGGTATCATTGTGTTGCATAGAAATATATCTCAATTTACATATACATGTGCATTAAGTGTGCCTTTACTTTTCCTTATGTTCCTTGAACATTTGAACATGAAAAATCTTATTAAAACGTGTGTATGTTATTTACATCATCAGCGATTTAAAAAAAATAATCTATTAAATATACACAAAGTTAAAAATCTTCGATAAAATATGAAATATTAGTATTTATTGTATTGTTGTATTCTATAAGTTGTTTGATTCATAATTAATATTAATAAATTTCATTGACTTTTTCCTTATGCTATTAAGAACATGATGAAAACTCGTCCAATAAATATAGTTATTAAATCTTAATTTGGAATTTTCTCTTGCATTAATATATATTGTATGACTTTATAATGGCCTACAGAATGATTTTCATAAGTATACAATTAGTTTTGATATTTTTAAATGATATATTTTAGTTATATATACCAAACCGTATTTTGATCATAAAAGACAAACTTTATCAGGAACTTACAGTGAAAGTAATTTGTTATTACATCAGATAATTTACTTATCACAAACTTTACCATAGGAGAACAGATCAAAGAGACTAGTTCATATGACTTCATCTCAAAATTCACCGAAACGCCAACTTCTTTAACTGATGAATCACCAACAGAATTATCTTGTACTTCACTGAAGAAGAAAGAAGGCAAGTCCAAAATATTTGATTGAAAATCACGTTAGCAAGTAAACGATAAATCTTGTGATTAAACGATAAATCTTGAGATTTTCGAAAAATTCATAAGGATGTTAAATACATCGTTTATTTTATATATGAGGATTGATCCAAAAGTAATGTCACTGTGTCCATATCTTTTATATTTGGCGTCATATTATCAAATATAATATACCAAAATATGCAAAATATAAATCTAATTAAACTTGAATTTTTCATCTAATTATGTTTCACGGAATTAATTTTATGGATGTTTAAAACATAGCATATAGGGGGTGTCGCCGTGTCACAACCGAACGTCACAAATAAAAGTGTACTTTTTTAAGAATAAAAAAGACAAAAACATTTAAAAGCAACTTTAAAAGCGAGTAATCGCCCACTATTTTTAAAGACAGAAATTGACATTATTTTCTAGTCATAAGTTGAAAGTTATATGACATCATTGCTAGTTTTAATAAAAAAAAAATCGCTGTTTTATTCTGATGGATTCAAAATATGAAATGTCGAAATGAAAAAAAGAAACGTCACAACAAACTGTAATGCATTTTTGCTTCAGAATGGAGAAATCACCGTTCGGAGAGAGTTCTGTTGATTCATTAGACTCACAGGGGTAAGAATTTGAATAAGAGATTTGTTTAGATGGTTTCAAAGATTTGGTGTTGGTGATGGGTCATTGAATGCCCAGTAGATGACAAGAAGACAGAAAGATGGGCGGACGGACGAAAACGTTCTGTGGTGTGTGACGTTGTCAAAAATGACAGACGTTTATATAGCGATGTGTGAAATTTTAAGTTAAAAGGAGTTTGAATTAATCATGAAAAGAGTGAGTGCTCGATGGGTACAAAGTTTTCTTTAGGAAAGTGAAATTTGTAAATCTCAAATATTTTAAATAAAAAAATGGAAGCGTTTAAATGTATGATGGCGCGTTTTCGTCATATGACGTTACTTAGGTGCGGCGACTACCATAATATATAGTTGTATATAATCCGATATTTTTAAAAGTATAAATCATGTTAAATTGAAATTTTCAGGTCTAATTTGAAATAAATGTAGCTTTCATCATTTATAATTTTGTTTTTTTACGTCGACTGATGGCAATTTTATTGAAGTTGTGACATTACTTTCTGATCAACCCTTGTGTTTCCCGAAGAGCGCAATTTATATGCACTTATCACATTTCGTAATTGGAGCTATGCTTTAACCATTGTACTATATTGTTGACGTCATGACAAATTCGTTAACTTTTTCATGCGAGTTAATATGAAAATAAATTAGATGTTTTTATGAGAATCTTCACGAAAATTCATTTAAAGTTTTTTTTTGGTGAGTATTTCAAAAGAGTTTATGTTCTTGACGGGGAACTGATTCGAATACAGATTTGAAATAACTCGATAATATGCTGCATGTATCTTCTTACAACATTCTGAATTTGTCATTTACATGTATATCACTTTTAATTATTTATCATCTAAAAGGAAAGAAA